>NC_139720.1:96032424-96274906 GCF_964211835.1 Anser anser
ACAAGTTCAAATAATAATTGCGTATCGCTGCCTTCAACCCAAAGATCTAAACTGCAAGGCATAAGGCGTACAGAAGGTCACACTGTAAAACTACAGGCAGAGAGATTGATGCTGTAAATAATTACAGTAGAAATATTAAATGCAAGAATCATAGAAACATTAAGGTTGGAAAAGACCTTCAAGATCATCTAGTCCAACCATCACTCTACCACCAATGTCACCCACTAAACCGTGTCCGTAAGCACCAGGGACATCTCCTTGAACACCCCCAGGGACGGTGACTCCACCACCTCCCTGGGCAACCCGTTGCAATGCCTGACTGCTCTTTCTGAGAAGAAATGTCTCCTCATTTCCAACCTGAACCTCCCCTGGCACAACTTGAGGCCATTCCCTCTAGTCCTATCACTAGTTATCTGCGAAAAGAGGCCGACCCCCAGCTCCCCACACCTTTCAGGTAGCTGTAGAGGGCAATGAGGTCTCCCCTGAGCCTCCTCTTCTCCAGACTAAACACCCCCAGCTCCCTCAGCCGCCCCTCATGGGACTTGTGCTCCAGGCCCTTCACCAGCCTCGCAGCCCTCCCCTGGACACTCTCCAGGGCCCCGCTGCCCTTCCTGCGGCCAGGAGCCGCCCCCGCCCACCCGCAGGAGCCGCGCTCTCCCCCCGGAGCCACCGCAGCCCCTTCCCCACCGCGGGCTCACGCTGGAGGGGGGGGCACGGCTCAGCGCCGCCCCGTTACCGCCTCCAGCGCCTGCCCGCCCCCTGCGGCACCTTGAGCACGGGGGTGAGGTACTCGGCCACCTCCAGGGCCTTCCCCTTCACCGTGTTGATGACGCTCTGCATGCCGCCGGGCCCCCCGAGCCGAGCTCAGCCCAGCCGCCCGCCGAGCGATGGCCGCGGCACCGCCCCCGGTCCTCCCCACCGCCGCCCCCCCCCCCCCGTCACGTGACCCGCTGCCATTTTCTCCCCTCCCTCTGTCCCCTCGTCGCGCCCATGACGCGACGGCGGGGCTGGCAAAGCGGGGCTGGACCTCCCCGCGCATGCGCGCCGCTGGGGAAGAGGCCAGGAGGGGTGACGTGACGGGGTAAGGGCAAGAGCGCCGATGGGAGGGGCGGGTGAGGTGGCAGAGGCGCGGGGGGAGGGGCCCGGCGATGGGCGCTGAGGGAGCGGCGGGAGGGGTGCGGGTGATGGCGGTGATGGCGGTCCCTCTGCGCCTGGTCTCGTAGCGTGTCCTTCTCCTAGATACAAGAGTGGGGTGAAAGCGTGGCTTGTGGCGTGAGCCCTTTGTGTAAGATGGCACCGAGCAGCCTCACCTGGTTGTATGGCTTCCTACAGTGCCGGTTGTTATAGGGTCTCTTCCTTCTGTCGTCCGGAGGGAGCCGAGGGCAGGCAGCGGCATGGAGCTGAGGTGCTGCCGCCGCCTCGCCCCGTGCTCCAAGACCACCGCCTACACCTTCCTGCTCGGGGGAGTGTTCATTGCGCTGGGCTCCAGCCGGATCCTCCTGATGAAGTATTCTGCCAACGAAGGTACTGTTGGGCGGTGGACATAACGTGCCTCAAATAGGAGCGAGTGGGCATTTCGGGCAAAGCATCCCCAAAAACCTAGCCCTCAGAGTTCTTAGCACCAACATCTCGTTATATAAAGCAGCATAAATTTCATTGGGTCTAACATAAATGTCACTGGATCTAATGTAAAGTAGCACCTTGCGGTTGCAAGATGTCTGATCCGTGTGGAGATCGTTCCGTAAAAGGTGAGGCAGTGAATTCTTCAGTAGCTATTTTTCAGCAAAGGCTAAATTGTTGTGCAAGCACGGTTGGTGGTGAACGTCTTGACCAATGTTTCTCAACAGGTTTAGGAAATAGTGTGCATATTATATCTGTCTTGCTGTAATGCTTCCCCCTTCAGCATATATTAGCAAAGAGCATGTATAATCCTAAAAGACGGTTGTGTCATCCTGGAAGCCTTTTCCTTGGAGGGAAAAAATAGCATTTTGTTGTCTAGGGGAAAACATTCCCTTTAGTTTTTTAAGACAGTGTTGTTCTTGAGTTCTTCTATAAAGTTTCATAGTAAACTGAGACCAAATGAAGGAAGATTTCACCTAGGAAGGGGAACGTTCAGGCAGTGGTATGTCATCAAAAACTGAGTATTTATAATTGAAGTGCTGAAAGAGCCTTTTGTGTTTATGGGGAGTAGCTAAAATTCTGACTGAAGGGGTTAAAATAGTTTCTTCTCTAATTGTGGATGCAGGAGATAGAATCTGACCATGTACTCCCTACAATTTGCTGAATCCCACAGATAACAAATACGATTACCTTCCTACGACAGTGAACATATGTTCTGAAGTAGTGAAATTGTTCCTCTGTCTGATACTGGCACTATGGGTTAAGAAAAAAGGTAAGTACGTATGTTTAAAATAACTAAGACGTACTGACTTTCTAAGATTTGCTGTACTTCAATTTTTTTTCTTTAACTAAAAGATTCATGTTTAATAGTATAGCATAAGTCCTGCTAGTAATGTTCTCTGGGATTGTGTCTTCCATACAGAATTATAACAGTACTTTTTACAACTATACTTCGTGCTGTAAAGTCATATGTTCTCAAGTTGTTTGTATGATAGCTGAAATGAGGACAGGTAAGCTGAATTAGATAGGGTAATGAAGGCACAATCTAATATTTTTTAGAATTTTAGCACAGCATCAGGGTAGGATAATAGGTACTTCACCTCACTGTGAAGACGTGACTGAACAGAATCTTATACATTGCTTTAACTAAAGGATCGGCCTTTATCTTCCAGTCTTCTGAGCACTTCTATTTAAAAGTGCCACCACCTTCCACTGGAGGGGATTTTGTGTGTGGTGGTATTTCAGTCAGAATCAGCATTTTTATGTAAGAATTCAAAGTAGCTTTGTTACGAAGACAAATCTTGGGGCCGCTGTCTGTACAGGAAAAGCAATGTCAGGCTTCATTACCTTCCAGTTTTGTATTGCAGGCTATTTTTCTCATTTCTTTTTTGGCACCTTTCTATAGCTTCTGTCCTGCTTTAAAAAGGATGAGAAGCTAACTTCATAGCATTGCAAAACTTTAGAGAACAGACGTTTAAATTGGAGGAGGCTGTCAGGTGCAGTCAGCACGTTATTACATGTTAAATTGAAGTGCTGGTTTTGTCCACTTATTCGTTTAACGATCATGGCCCCGGCAAGCCAATAAAAATTGTACCCCACCATTTAACGCAGAAATACCTAAGACAGCGAATACAGTTAATGTTTGCCATCCTTTCCTACTGCTGCCTGTGTATTTTCAAGTTTGCTTTCAAGTTTGCTTTCTTTTGTTCTCTACCAGATTTCTGAGTTTTACTGTTCTCAGTGTGTAACTAATTCAGAAGAGGATTAGATAACATTCTATAATCTTAAATCTGTACTAACAAAGTGCTTCTGTTGTCAACTCTAGACCAGTCTAAGGTTTGGCACAATCCTAAAGCACGTGTCCTGAATGCCTAAGTAAATGTCATTCTTTGTGCCTCGTCCTTTCTTTGTGCTTTCTTCCCATTTGCTCTCTTTTGACTCAGATTGTGTGTTGTATGCTACATATACTGAGTTCTGATTTATTTTGTATTTCTGATGTTACTGGCCACCCTCTGGGTGCTGTATGAACAGATCCCCTGTTTGAGTCATTGTTTCAGGTCTAGACCTGTTTAGTAATCACCCAGTAATGATATGACTATTGTGTGGGGACTTTCTGGAGTGCTTTCTGGCCCTCAACAAATGATTGATATTTGCTTTTTTGCTTCCAGTGGGCAAATACTCTTATGGGGGGTAAAGTATTCTTGGATGGTTTCTCTGGTGAGGCAAGAAGATGAATGCCCGTAGGCAATGGATTGCTCTCTAGCTATGTGTTCTGCCTTGGGTGTGTCTTCTGTGTTGCCAGAGACCTGTAGTACCTGAGGTTTTTTGCATTCCAACAGCGTTAAGAACTTAAGAACACAACAGTGGTACCTATTCAAAAGGGTTTGGAATAGACTTGTTCTAAAAGAAAATAAGAAAAATGCCTTTCCTATTAATTTGTTTTCCTTCCAGAGGGTTGTTTGGATCATCCCTCTGGATGTCTTTCCTGGAAGAATTTTTGTAATTCCATGAAATGGTCAATTCCTGCCTTTCTTTACTTCTTGGACAACTTGATTGTCTTCTATGTGCTGACCTACCTCCAGCCAGTAAGTATGCATGTACTGAATAAAGTATCTTCTCGTGTCTTACTAATGGGTAACGTTGACCTTAAGCTATTCACAGTTGTAACATTGACAAGGAAAGATGTGCAGGTAAATGAATGATCTCTAGATCTTCAGCTAGATCTTCTTTTTTTCCTGCCAATGGTCCGTGTTTTACAGGTGTCAGTAGAGGAAGGTCTCTGTATTTTCTCCATCCTAAATAAATAATTCAAGAATAGGCTGAATTGCCTAAGAGTTGGACAGTTTTTTTTTTTTATGTGCTTTCACTTCTTTTTCTTCAGCTCTGTATTTCTCTTTAAATGTCTTTGCTCATCTTGCTAGTATATGAATTGCAATTTTCTGTGTGTCTTCTGTTGCTTTATGTATGTGGCTTCACATGTTGACTTGTAATCTTTCCTCACCATTTCCAAAGAAAAGCAAATAAATGTAACCCGCTAAAGCAGGTGAGTAATAGGAAGTGAGTAGGGAAGGAAGAAAACTGTTTGAATCTCAATATTTACATTTGTTTTTATGTTGTTGTGCATTAAATGTAGTTATGTTTAAGCACAAAGTTTAATTGCTAGTTTCTTCTAGCTACATTCAGCCTTCCGGATAAATCTACAGATGCTCGGGATGCAGTTCTTGAGCTTTCTTTTTTCATGATAGAGTACTTTTTGGTTCACAGCCTGATTAGGTGGAAACAAATGATTAGTGCTTGCTATAAATAGCATGGCTACACTTGTTTGACATTAAAAATTTGTATAAATGTTGCTTCATTTTCATTCAGGCCTTCTCTAAAATTATGTCCTTTTAGGTGTACACTTTTGACAGGGACAGAACAGAGTCTGGAATAGGACTTGCCTGGAAAAACATAATTAAAATGAACATTCTGGGTGTTTTAATATAAGTTGATGGTTTTTTCTTTGGGAAGGAAATTCAGCTCTAATGTTTGTAATAGCAAAACCTGATACTTAAGAAACGGTGTTGTGTAACCTTTTTCTTAAGCAATTTGTTTTGGCTCAGGTTAACATGATCTTTTGTTAAATGCACAGCTAGTATATTGCACACGGACACACATGCAAAACTGGTCTTTCTCCCCTCAGAACATGTGCACTCTTCTAGAATTTTTGGTGTCTTTTTTTGGTGACTGTGAGACAAAAAAATATGTGGAACGTTTTGCACATCATTTATACATCAGTTTTGCATCAAGCCTCTTTTTTCCAGAGTGATTTCTGTCAGCTCCAGATTCTTCTGTTTATTCAGTGTTTTTCTTCTTCCACGATGTTTACCTAACATGATTTTTTAACTGAGTTGTAATTTCACAAAGCAGAAAATTAAGCTATGATTTCTTAGGCAGGTGTTTTTTGTGTCAGTCTTCAGCTTACGTGAGACCTTGTCATGCTGCTTCATGAGATTTATTATTCAGCAGATAGTGCCAATCTATTACGAGAGGTAATGGGAAAAGGGCATATGCTTTTCCTCTGATAAATGAGAAAGGCTCTGCTATTGCAGAATTGGAAATGTAGATAAGAAAGTACAAGATAAAGTCACTTTGCATTTCGGAATCCATATATGATTTTGTGCAAAATAGTCTAAAAAGCAATCTCCCTCTAAGGGTGAAATGGAGGAAAGAGTTCAGATGCCTATTTTTTATATGTATACTGTTTATACAGGGTAATCCTGTCATGAAGCAGTCATGAAAATTCAAGGTGAGCATCTCTTTATGTTTTATAATTGATAAAGCAGATGCATTTGACATGCAAAAAGTTTATTTTCTGCCCAAGTCTGAGATTTCATGGATGCTGCAAGCTGCCGTCAGAAGCAGCCTCACCTTCCCCTATTCTTAGTTTCCTTTTGGAGCATCTTTCTCACTTGTGCTGACACAGCTGATTTTGCAGCTAAGTGGTCAGTCTGGCTGGGGAACTGATCTGACAGAAAAATAAACTGTTTTCTTTTTGGCCAAGTACGTTTCCAGCCTGATTGTTTTCCTAACATCTTTGTTTCAGCAGAGCTCTCCCCACTGCAGTTGAACTTAGTCTCCACGCTTCGCTTGATACTTTGAAGCGGGACTTAAATGTCATTTTAAGGGTGTGCTACTCAGTACCAGGGTGATGCTTTCCAAACACCTTGCAGAAAGGGGACAACTCAAAGTTGGTGGGCTTTTGATGTCAACATTGTGTCTGGAGTATAATGTTGCTCCCCTTCTTTTTCTAGGCAATGGCTGTACTTTTCTCAAATTTTGTCATTATAACAACAGCTCTTCTCTTCAGGATAGTGCTAAAGTAAGTAGTACTTATGAAGGTAAATAAAATTTAAAATTTTATCTTTCTAGCCTTGATGAAGAGGTTATGTTACGTTCTTTCTGTGTCTGATAGGAGCCATAATACTGTTTTCTTGTGCCTATACCAACTTGGAGAAATGGCTTTGTGTTCTGCATACCAAGGTGTTGGAAATAATAGCTTATTAGGAGTCTCTACATGTCTACATTTGGTCACCTGTAACAGAAAATGAGTGAAATCATGATTATATACTTGTTGAATGGCCGGAAATAAGGTCTGGGTTTGGATTCCTTCATTTGTGCATTAAATCTCATTTAGTGATGAGCAGTACTTCTTTCCAGTCTGTTGTTGTTCCTAATTGAATGTAAATATAAGCCAACGAGAAGGAATGAGATATGTAAGAGTGAAAGACAGAGGTGTATTCAGTAATATTGTGTAAACCCTGATGTGTTTCTGGTCAACTGTGTGTTTTTAAAAGTAAATACGTACGTCTGTTCTTTGTTATTCATGTGACAAAAGCCAGTTTCTCTGTCCTGTATGTTCTTCAACTGACTTGTGCTCTTTATGGTGTGGTTTAGATTCAGAAAAGACTAGCAGGGAAATGGGTATTAGCTTTCATACTCCACCTAAAAGGTTACTTGTGTTGAACTTCGAACAAAGATGCCTTCTCTACAGGTGTTAATATTCCAGAAGAGCATCTGATAGTCTGACCAAAAGGCTTTTTCTCAGTTCTTTAGTTTTACATCTCAAGATGTCACAGTTTGCTTAATCTTCCAAAATTCTGATTTTTTTGCACAATAAACAGGCTTCGCTTGAGTGAAAAAGTATAAAATAGCTAAGACTGTTAGGTCTTCTGAATTGCATTCGTATCATCGTAAAATATTAGAAAGGTGCACAGAATCATGGGGGAAAAGTGAGATGTTGTGAAGGTTTGCCAGAGGAAGAGGATTATTTGAACGTCTGATTTTCTTTGAATTCATCAAACCTGTGTTGTGTGTTCACGGAGACAATAGTTGCTTTTAGTTGTCAGTTGTTTGGCGTCTAGAACTAACATCTTGAAAGACTTTCCATAAATTATCTCTGTGCTTTGTGTGTTCTCCCTTTTGTGTTTCTGTGATCACCAGGCTGGGGCCTGCTTGCCACAGAAAAGAACCCTACGTTTTGGCATTTTCCTGTCAATTATGAAAAACCAAGATGTTTCATTGTACTTTGTCTACATCTCCTTACCTGTGGCATGATGTCTTTTGTGTGTTTTTTAGAGCTTGTTCTCGTATTGTTTAATTTGTGCCGCTGTGTTTCTAAAGTTAGTGGCTTTTTTGTCTGCTCCTAGGCGAAAACTCTCTTGGGTACAGTGGGCATCTCTGGTCATCTTATTCCTGTCCATCGTTGCCCTGACTCTGGGAACTGGAGGCCATCAGCAAAGCTTGGCTGTACACGGATTCCATCACAATATGTTTTTCAGTCCATCTAACCACTGCCTTCTTTATGCCGGACCTGAGGAAACATGTGTTGAAAAGGGCAACTGTGGAGCACCAAGCTTCCTTCCCAGCTTCCAGTGGAATGTCACCAGTACCATGGCAGGAGCACTGAAACCTCTCCGCCTCAGTCTGGGACATCTGCTTATTCTAGTGCAGTGCTTCATATCTGCCCTGGCTAACATCTACAACGAAAAGATCTTGAAAGACGGGGACCAGCTTGGTGAGAGCATCTTCACGCAGAACAGCAAACTGTATGCCTTCGGGGTGCTGTTCAATGGGCTGATGCTGGGTTTGCAGGCCAAGGACCGGAGGCAGATAGGGAACTGCGGCTTCTTTTATGGGCACAACATCTTCTCAGTGGCTCTTATATTTGTCACAGCTTTCCTGGGGCTGTCTGTGGCCTTCATCTTGAAGTTCCGAGACAATATGTTCCATGTTATGACTGCTCAGATCACCACTGTCATCATCACCACAGTGTCTTTCGTCATCTTTGACTTCAGGCCTTCTTTAGAATTCTTTTTGGAAGCTCCTGTGGTGCTTCTCTCCATATTCATCTACAATGCCAGTAAACCAAGAGGCCTGGAATTTGCCACTCTGCGGGAAAGGGGCAAGCTCTTCAAAGGAGACACGTGGGAGAGGTCAAGTGGGGTAAGGCTTTTCAGTACTCCTCTTCTCTCGTTTCTCCTTTGTTTCACCTCCATTTCCACCATGGCATATTTGGAAGATTTGTTTTGCATGTAACCAGACTCATTCCTCAACTCAAACACCAAAGCTCGCTGTTTGTTAAAAATCTTTAAAATTGATGGGAAATTATTTTGCGTATTCCACTTTTTAAATTCATGAAGCTCAGGTAACTGTTGCTTTTCTGCCGTGACTACAGAAAGTGCTGTGAGCAACTTTAGCAACTTTTATACAAATCCTCTCTTGCGACTTCTTTGACCAGATATATTTTGTCCACTGACCCTGGGCATACAGAAGTTGGAACTGACGCCTGGGAACTAACTGTACTTAAGTAAAACTGATAAATCTTTGTGTAGCTGAGCCCATAAAGAAATTAATATATTAGTTAAGATTCTTCATACTGTAACAGTCAAAAGATATCTGAGGACATTCTTAACACGATTTTTTTCGTACGCAACATTTTCTGCAGGTACTTTTCTTTTTTTTTTTTTTCTTTTGCCCTAATTTGAATAGTAATCTAGACAGCTAGAACATGACACAGAGGGCTTGCCCTTAGACTCAGCTGTAGTCTCAGCTCATTTAATTGAGCTGAGAAATTAGTCAGAGTGGGAAGGAGCTAATGTCTGTGTGTTCTGCATGTACAGATCTGCTGTTACGCATGACGCAACCAGCAGAGAGTGCTGTCTCCATTTAATTCTAGAAAAAATTAAACTTGGAAGAGATATTTTCTAGAACTTCTACATAGTGACCTGTTAGATTGTCGTTTAACAAGCAGTAAATAATACAGTCGTAGTTTTTGGTGTAGCTGGCATTATCTATTTTAGCATTTACAATTGAGCATCTGTGGTAAAAACAAAGAGTGCTACGTGAGCAAGTTTCCTGATGAATGGATAGGCTACAAGCTGTTTTAGAGACCAAGTCACTAAAAAGTATTAAAGATGAACGGGACGTTCCTTATGAACATGTATATGTTAGAGGAAGATTTTAACATACTGGTAAAACATGTAAATTACTGGGTGTTAATATGACAGAGATATCTTAAATAAACCTATTTCTTTTCTTTCTCTCTTTCTCTTCCTCTTTCTATGTATTAATAACAAGATAACTTTTGCTCACATTGTTCTCTTCTCATTCCTGTAGGACGGAGAAGAGTTTGAGAGACTGAACAAACCAAGCAGTGACATCGATACAGATGAAGATTCGCTCTAGCATGGAGCTGGCTAAGAGGAATGCTATTACTCATAGTGAGAGAATGTTAATGTTTCCTTAACATTGCGAAGGGTCCTTTTTTGCCATTTGCAGAACAATTGAGACTACTTTGGGTCTGGATGTCAGAGATGGATGAGGAAAACATTCAAGCTCTTAATTTGAGCCATTTATTTTTGAGAGCTGTTTTCCCTCTTCCCATGGGTGCAAATTAGGAGTTCAAAATCTGCTGCAATAAACGAAGTTTATACCTGAAGTAAACAAGAAGAGGCTTGGACCCTGGACTCAGTTGTCTGGGTGACATGCTGCATTGGAGGGCAGTCCTGGACTCTAACCATGTCTTTCATCACTTTGGTTCACTGTCCTGAGTCACTGCCAGTTCCTGTATGAATTCCTTGGTTAGCAAAGCAGAGATTATAAAACCTGTCCACGTTGCAAAAGTGATATAAGGGTTGATTAGTATCTTCCAATGTAAAAATGCTTCATTAAGTTTTCTTTTCAGGGCTTAAGATATTACTAATAACAGTCAATATGCCTCTTATTTATGAGGTTTTATTGTATTTTGGTGATTCACATTGAAATACCCCTAGCTGAGTGAAAGAGTCCCCCTGAACCAATCTCATCAAACCTTGACTTGAGAATGTATAATAATCAGATAATTTGTCTGAAGGATCAACATATTCTTAATCCAGGAGAATCTTTTTCAGTTTGAATGGTCTTAATTCTGTTTTCATTCCTGTTTTACACCAGTGTAACTCTGTACTGGCTCCTGTGGAGTCCTTTCTGATTCTTTGATGTGGCTGAAGTAGATATCACTGACTTCAGCCACCAGCTCTCTCACATTTCCAGTATGAGACTGGTGTGTGCCTGTCTCCTGACGTCTGGGGGAACTGAAATTTGGAATGCCTTTGTAGAAAATAGTGGATTTTACTTGCAATTTATGTGGCTTAACTTTGAAAGATCCTGAATAAAACAAAAGTGTGTTATTTGGTATGAATGTATCATAGGGTCTTTATTGCATTTAGAAAGGGTATGACTTTGCACTGGGGCCACTATCTGAAAACGGATGTTATGTAGCTGCAACGATGCCCTGCAATATCTGGAACACTGAGCAGGAGGGTGCAGGTGTTAATAACATTTGTTGTTGCTCTGACAACTCAGGCTGATAAGAGTTTGCATTCGTTTTTGTAGAGAGCAAAAGCATTTTGCAGAATGTCAGGCACAGTGATCTCAGAATCACTGTTAAAGTGTCTGCTGGATTGTATTTTCAGTGAGATGAAAAATGGGTTCAAAATAATTCAAGGAATTTTAAAAATTGGAGGATGAAGGGAACAGTCAAAAACAAGACTTCGATAACGGAAAGATCGCTGTCAAAGGAATTCTTATGAAGGTATGCAATGAGTTCAGTGTCAGAGCCTCATACCACAGTGTATCTTAATCAATTACTGATGCATTTCTCTGTGGACTGAAGACAGTTCTGCCTTTGTTCCCCTCTGCCATCCTTTTTCCAGGCTCTGTGTGCTTACTTACGCATACTGTCTTGATGGCTCATTGCTATATTAATTAACATACCTCCTGTCACTGATCCATCAAGCAGGGCAGCCTGTTTCCAGTTGTGGCCGATGACTGTCAAGTTATAAACAATGCATGTGAAATTCTTATTCTGATTTCTTTCATCTTTTTTCCAGGAGTATGATCTTTTTCTAGCATGTATTAAGAATGACACAAAGTGAAATTACTGTTGTGGTTTGTTTATATGAGCTAACCTTGTAAATATGTTGAGCTGAAAAATGTTTTACAGCTGATCTTGTTGTGCTAGTATAGTAGCTCGTTTTATCAAAAGGAATCCTAGTTGTTTGGATTTGTACAGAATGAATAAGAAAGCATATTTGAATGTAAATTCCAGAAACATGAGTTTCGTTGGTGTGTAATGTTCTATTTTGGGAAATGAAACTTTAATGCAAAAAAAAAAAAGCTCAAACTGTTCAAGACTTAGTTGCAATAAGACAGTTTCTTTTTTTTTTTTTTTCTCCATTACATACAGGTTTGCAGTATATACTTGCCTCAATTCATTGTCTTTTTCAGTCACAGCTACCACCTTTAGCAGACATTTCCATGAAAAGTGAAAGTACTGTTAGTTTTTAGATTGCTTTGCATTAGTAGTGGTAGCTTTTTACATCAACTTTTGCAGGCAGCTTTGCCTTGCCTTAAGTCAGAACATAAAAATTAGCCTCATACCTCTAATGATAGAGCATCAAACCAAAGATGAGTGTCTTTAAAATTTTTGACCTTCCTGCCATGAAATGTATGCCTAAAGAGAAATAAGAGCTGGAAATTATTGATCTGCAAATGTTATAAAGTATATTTAGACTTGCTTTCAGCTCTTACCCTGCTTAGTCAGTTTTTCCCCTCTATAAATTTCATTTTAATAACTTCCATCACAAGCATGATGTCATGATTGACTTGTTTTGCTGAAGTCTCAGATTGCACAAAGATACCAGGTATATAACTATGGAGCTATATGGAAGCATTTACTTTCCTTGTAGAGTTAGATCCTATCTAACATGTAGAAATCTTTCTGTTGTCTTCAGGTGAACAGGTTGGAGGTCTTGGAGACATTCAGTTGGATTGGCCAGGCAGGTTTCTTTTAATAATGGAGGAGAACTGTATATCCCCTGTACAGCAACAGGAACATTAACAGCTGTCTAAAAATGGGTAAGGACTTAGCATAAACTTAGCAATAAAAAGTGTGTAAGTAACCCAAAAATATAACCATGCAGTTCTATGCAGCCATGCAGTCCATGGCAATAGTCAAATTTAGCGTGTATATGAGATTTGTTAGAGGAAGTGACTACAAACCACAGTCAGCTGGAAAACAGCTCTGGTCAGCAAGGGAGGCTGTTCTGTAGAGCTATACCTTGCGAATAGATCATGTGAATCCTACTGCAGTAACAGCGGTTAAGTATTTTCCACTGTATGGTTGCTCACCTACTCTGTCAGAAAGCTTAATATTTTTCTCTTCAAATAGTAATAGGGAATTTTATGAGGAATTTTTTTGGAGACCAGCATTACTTTGGCACATAATCTTTATTGAAAGCATTGGGCAGAGAGTTCTTTCTACGTTGTGAGTTAAAACCCAGATTCACAAATGTTTGAATTTAATAGCTGCTGAAAATGTTATGTTCCTCCCACAGATTTGAGGAATTAGTTCATCAAACCTCTTGGGAAGAGAGGTCTCTTCATGTTTCTCTTGTTTATAACAAGCAAGTTAAAGTGATTTTTATTTTGTTTAATTTCATCTCCTTTGTGAGTGTAGAAACTGAGCCATCATACTTGAAAGATGGCCTGAGGATGAAAACAGCTGTCTTTCAACTGAATCAAATCCCAGAAATATGTATGAGAAAAAAGTTCTGAAATTTTCCTCATTGTGTGGAACCTGCCCACTCAGAACTGTGGAAGTAGTTAATCTCAATAAACCTGTGCTCAGAATGATGCTGCAGGGGCGGATCCAGTACTTTGGATCTGATTTGTGTTTGGAGTAGTGTAGCTCCCTGATGCTTGTAGTCTTCAACAGAACTATACATTGTTGTTGAAAGCATTTTTTTTTGGCTTGGTGTTCCTTCAAGCCTTGCTTTTAGTTATCCATAGTGAGAGGTAGGTTGCAAAATCAGGATTTTAAACCATTGCTAAAAGTTTCTAGCAATTTTGAGACAGTTTACAAGGCAGAAATCAGCACCAGAATCATAATGAGTCTTCCGCAAATTTTATAAATATTCAAAAAAAAAAAAAAAAGCCATTTGGATTAAGCGTTGCTCTCTGTTTTGTTAGTTAACTGTCTCCTCCTCCTGCTCAGTACAGGACATTTAGGTTTGATGTTTTGTAATGTGAGTTAAAAGGGCTTTCATTTAAGTACTTTGTATGGAAAAACAAGATTACAGGAAAGTTGAAATGAACACCTGACAGAAAATCCAGAGGAGTTCATCCTTTTGTTTAAAGGAGGTGACTGCTAGGTACTCTTTCCTCTGCTTTTGCTTTAGGCAAAGACAATTAGGCAGCTGACCTTAATACACTGATACAGTAAGTACTTGTTTCCTGAAACTAACCTATGGGACTTTATCTTTCTTCTGGAAACCTTTCGGTTCTGTGATTCTTTTTTTATCACTCCTCCTAATTTTTTTTTTTTAATTTCTCTGTCCACTGCTTTCAGCTGTGGAAGTGCTGTAGATAAAGGAATACTTGGAAGCACTCTGCAGGCAGCAGTCCTCTCAAAATGGGTCTGTCAAAAGCCTACCTTCCCCCCAGTTAGCTCCAGTCACAAACCCAAGAGTGGTAAGATGAACTGTATCTTGTGCTGCCTAGACCAGGTGGCGTGGAGGGTGACTGTACTGCCAAGGAAGAACTGACAAGGCCCTGTGACCCCTTGACATCTGTCTGCCTCTCTAACATTTTAAAGGCAAGCAGGGTCTCACTTTTTATGACTAAGTTTCTGAGGAAAGCGTCTGCTTTTGGGTGAATCTGTTGCTTTACTCAGTTTTGTGTCATTTTACTGCCCCCTCCCCTCAAAAATAAATACAAAAAAAAAAATCAACTACCCCACAGCTGAAAAAAGCAAAGGAGAGGAAAAAAAAAAAGAACAGTAAAATGATAAATCTCACATTGTGGAGCATGCTCTGGCCAGTTTTGAGCTGTAGCATGTACATGTTCCAGTGTTGCTGCTGTGATGACAGAACCTAATGAGTGACCTGTTGCCCATGTGCATGAGAGGTGCATGCATCCATGCATGGCATGTGCACCCATGTCACAGATTATAAAAAAGAAATGTGCATGGTCAGGTGTGTCCTAAACATTAGAAGTGAACACTGTGCCACTACGAAGGTTTACATGATGCCATCACTTCCAGATATTGCTTAATCTTGCCAATGGGTCTTTCATGTTTAGAAAGCTAACCAAAATGGTATTGGAGGCATGGCTGCACATGGAGTTCCTGCAGCTGATTTCAGTGGAGTAGGATGGTGCAACAGATCCAGTGCCCAAAGGCACCAAGGAGAAGGGAGAAGAAAATCATTTCAGAAAACATGGCGGAAATACAGCTGGTTTAGTAGCAAATCAAATTATACCCAAACAATTCTATAAACATTTAGTCCAGATTTTTTTTATGGGGGAGGGTACGAGAAGAGGTAGAAAGAAATTTGAAGTTTAGAGCAATAGTTTACTGAAGAACATTACTATAGAGAGCTAGTTACAACTCATTTAAAATATGTGAATGAGAATGTTGTCTTTTTTTCTGATTGGAAAATAATACTTTTCAGTTTTCTGTATTTCAGACAATACTGTATGGTTGGTGTTTCCACTTAGCTCTCATTAACTGCCAGGTAGGCAGGACCTAAAAGAACAGGAACCCCAATTAAAAGAATTAATGGCCATGCAGCAAGCTTTGACTTCAAGAGAACTTTACATTGTATTGTATTGGAATGAGTCCTGCCATAGCCATAAATTCTTACTTTCATTGGCAAAGTCAGCTAACTACAATGCTGATGCATTGTAGAAGGGTTGCTATCTTTTTAGACAAGCTATTTCAAACGAATTTTTATTATTATTCTTAAAGAACCTGCCACATGCTACTTTGTTAACATTTCCTTTTTTCGGGAAAGTCCTGCAGTGTGATTCTTTGCTTGTCTTCATCAGTACAATGCAAAATTCTCACTTTCCAATAAATATTTTTTTCTCCTTAGAAAAAATATTACAAAGAGCATTGCAGTATTTGTTGGACAGTTTGTTTCCTGCCCTGTAGTATTGTCCATGGACTGAGGCTGCAGGGACATTTTGTTTGGTTTTAATGCAAACAAACAGCAACTGCTGATGCCCTTTGTTTATAAAGGATTAAAAATATAAAGGAGTCTTTATTGTTTAAAGCTTCAGTACTACTGGTTTGAGTTGCTTCACTGTAAAGGCTTCTGCATTTTTGAGAAGGCAAATGACCAAAGTCCCTTGACTGAACAGTGGAAGGAGGAGGCATGGATATCTAGGTGGCCTGGAAAAACTTTCTGCAACTGGCCACCTATTGCTTGGATAGCTATTAGAAGACAGGCATGGGGCAGTCAGAGGCTAAGTTGCTCTTTTCAGTACGGATATCCATGGTGGTAACTTCCATGGTGACGGTAGTCATCTTGATAACCTTCCTGGTATCCCTGGTGATAGCTATGGTAACCATACCCACCATACTCGTCGTCTGGGCACTGCATGCCGAGTGATTGCTGAATTGTCATCTCCTGTCGCCGAAGCTGCATGGAGTCGATCAGGTCGTACACGATTGCCATGGACCACATTGGAGAAGGATACCAGGATTTGACGTTTCCGTCTTTCCCGACTAGAAGCATGGAGAAATATTCTGGGCTAATTTGGAAGTAATTTCGAATGTCTTTCACCAAATTAGCTGGGATGTCTTCTCGGTCTACAGTAGAGCTTCCTAGAAAGCGATTACATAAAACAGCATTGACATTTTGGTTAGGCAACATTTTTAGTAGCTAAGTGAATTTGTAGTGTGAGATAGGATACAGTCCAATAGCTGGCAATATAAGATTCTTACTATTTGCAGATTAGGATTTCCTGGTTCTGAAATGCAAGGCGGCTGCACAGAAACCAAAGCTGTATTTTTAACAGTTTTGTTAGGGTTAGTAAATTTGTCTTTCTCCTCTAGGCTGAAGCTGCTGTGGTGTAACACACCTTTTCCTCACCCAACACGCATGTATATCTTTGACTCCCATGCGGCTTGAGTCACAGTTCATGTATGCAGAAGGCATATGTCAAAAATAGTCACACTGAAAGAAACCACTAGAATTAAAATGTGATTGTGTGGAGAATTGTGGGATAAATTTTCTGAGTCATTAATGTTAGTATGGAGCTTCAGTCTTGAACTTGAATTATGTATGAATTATGGGATGCGGCAGATGCCATGCCCACTTTAAAAACATATGTTCTGGTGCAGATTTGGTGAACTCTGGGCTTTTAAGCATGAAGCTTGTACCGAGTAAGCAGGTAGAAAGTATAAGACAACTAGAATCAGTGGACACCTACAGAGAGAGTTGGCTTAGTAACAGGTCTCTTATGAAGTGGCTTTGTGCTTACAAACTTGTTGAGGTTCCCCAAAGGAGATCAGCAATCAGATAGCTAAAGGTGGTCTGGCTGATACAGGCAATGCAGATTTCCAGAAGACTTCAAAAGAAACTTTGATAATATGGTTGGAAGGCAGAAGCAAGGTAGGAATAATATATAATCATTTCCTGGAGTGGGGGGAGGTAACCAGTGAAGTTCATAGTTGCCTGTGCTGGGACTAGTGCTGTTCTAGAATAGAGTTTAGGGTTATGAAAGGTAGTTCCTTGAAAGGTCACTAATCACCAAAAGTCAACACAGATGTTAGAAGCTATAAGGAAAGTAACACAAAAAAGAAAAGAGACTATCATTAAAGCCTATTGCTTGTGTCCATTTTGAACACTGCACACAATTATGATTCTCTAACCTTGAATAACTGGAAAAAAAAAACAACAGAGAAAAGCAATAAGGATAATCATAGGCTTGGGTAGGTTCTGTATGAGAAATGACCAAGTCAGTCAAGACTAGTCTGTAAAACAAATGGGCTGGGGGGAGGTCTACAGAATTGTGAATACTACTGCAGAGATGGATAGGGATTAACTGTTTACCCACACAAGAGGAAAGGTGTATGAAATAAAGCTATATAAGGGTCACGTTCAGTAGAAATAAAAGGTGTGTTGTAGATCTGCAAAGCTTCTGCAGGTAGGTATAGGTGCTAGAAGATAAAGTGAATTCAAAGGGAGATTAGAAAAATACATTGAAGAGATGTGGGGAGGGCTACTTAGCATGTAGGACTAAGGTGATAAAGTTCTTCAGTGAAAAGTAAATGGATACAAGGGCGTTGAAGAAAGAAGTATCAGACCTGCTTTTTCTGGTTTTAGTCTTTCTTAGGCCTGGACTTGTATCTGTATGGGGCTAGAAAGACTGAGATGCTTTCATGTACAGTGCTGTAAAAATGGCGATGGAATGAATAAGCTGTTTCTTGTCCTCCTATCTCTACTGACAGAGGTAGTCATTGGGATTAGGTAGTAGAGGAACACGTAGCCTTTGAAATGTACCCTGAAATTCTCCTGACAGTGAGTTCTCCTAAAAATAACTACCTGAATTAGCTTGCAGGGATGCAAGTGCAAAGGAAGATGAGCGATGGACCCATAAAACTCTGTTCAGTTTTGGGCCCCTCGCTACAAGAAGGACATGGAGGTGCTCGAGAGAGTCCAGAGGAGGGCAAAGAAGCTGCTGAGGGGTCTGGAGATCAAGTCTTACGAGGAGCGGCTGAGGGAGCTGGGGTTGTTTAGCCTGGAGAAGAGGAGTCTCAGGGGAGACCTCATTGCTCTCTATAGGTACCTTAAAGAAGGCTGTAGAGAGGTGGGGGTTGGTCTGTTCTCCCACGTGCCTGGTGACAGGATGAGGGGGAATGGGCTAAAGTTGCGCCAGGGGAGGTTTAGGTTGGATGTTAGGAAGAACTTCTTTACTGAAAGGGTTGTTAGGCATTGGAATGGGCTGCCCAGGGAAGTGGTTGAGTCACCATCCCTGGAGGTCTTTAAAGGACGTTTAGATGTAGAGCTTAGTGATATGGTTTAGTGGAGGACTTGTTAGTGTTAGGTCAGAGGTTGGACTAGATGATCTTGGAGGTCTCTTCCAACCTAGACGATTCTGTGATTCTGTGATAAAAGAGAATCTGCTAGGTATATGTTCTATAAACTTTGCAAACTCTAGAGCATGGAAAATACATGAACATTTCTTTGTCATTGATAGCAGTGCAGGCAGAGGATTATACTTGTGATTGTATGTTTAGGTGGAAGATAAAGATAGGAGATGCCTTCCAGATCATCTTTGGGCTTTTCTACTCTGAAGAATCAATATAATGTTTAGCACAGTTACGCCAAGAAAGCTTGTTGTTTGCTTATGTGCCTTCTTTTGTTTGTTTGTTTGTTGTTTGTTTCGGAAAACAAACAAACAAAAAACACATTATAATCCCAGTCATATCAATCCCTCTAAAGAAATCACAGCAAAGAAACACTGAATTCTGCATAATGCCCTTCATGGGTCGTACTGAAGAAACTGGAAACGGTCACTTACCATTAATTGGATACAACTCTAAGACACCGCCGATATCTTCTCCAACTCCTAGCAATTTGAGGATAGTTATATGGCGTAGACCTGTGGAGGAAATGAAGGAGATTTTGAGTGAGACCCAATCTTTATGCACATTCTTGGGCAGATTTCAGTTTAATCAGCTAGGTTTATGCTTGCTGAATTAGCAGCCAGTCTCAGCAGTCCTCCATGAAAAAGAGTTGTTCGTCCTAAAGACAACAGCACTTGATGTCATTCTGTACCATAGGGATACAAACATTAGACATACAAGTAAACTGCAGAAGCCACCCCCAAATTCAGAATGTCTCCGCACTGTTTTGTTCACCAGTAAAGTTCTTACTTGTCATCCACACAGCAGGAAAGTACTTAGAGGCGATATAATCACCACAGGTCACTGCAGTGAATGGTTTAGGACAGGCATTCACTTATTTCATTTGTTCTGCGCACGGCTTGGTCTGTTGCCTCTGCTTTGAAGACCTTAGGGACTGTAGAAACTGCTCATGAACAAGAGTCTATATGATCTACAAAATCTTTGATGTAACTGTTTTTACAACTTGGAGATAAGATGTTTGGAAACATCACTTCGTTAAGAAAAAACATTGAGAATAAATGCTTTAGCAACTCACTGGATCTCCTTAAGACTCTCCTTAGCAAAGGGCAGATGGAATTAACTTATGGTCGTGCTGTGTTCTTCAGAAAGGATTTTACCAGTGGTCCATGTCACAGTTTACTTTGGTAGCTACTAAATAAGATGATGCTGAATCTCCAAATGAAAGCCAGGTGATTATGAATAAGCAGACAGTGTAGCAGTGACACTGCAAATCTCTTTTTGGGCATAATTATAATGTATTGCAATAATGGCTTTGGAATAGGACCTGTTCCATTCTATCTCTCCACTGACCATTTAGCTGGATCTTAAGTACCTGGTTAAGGGGCCGAAAAGATTGTTACTGGGTTGAAGTAGCTTCCTTTAAGATTTTTTACAGGCGTAGGAAATGGAGCAGGAAAGAAAAGGAAAAAAACAGCTGACATTCATGCATCTCCCTGATACCTGACCTAGGTCTGAGATGGCTATAAGGATCTGCAGAGGATCCCAAAGCATTGCATCATTTATTTGTGCGATAGGAAAAAGAAAATATGCAAGCTGAAGTGGT
Source organism: Anser anser (assembly GCF_964211835.1). Classification (NCBI taxonomy): domain Eukaryota; kingdom Metazoa; phylum Chordata; class Aves; order Anseriformes; family Anatidae; genus Anser; species Anser anser. The sequence continues at coordinate 96,052,605 of NC_139720.1, forward strand.
TGCGTTACTGATTTTCTGAAGTATAAGCCTGAAGATAAGCTTCAGAGTGCTAACCTTTCTGCTTCACACAAAGGATTCTAGGGAACATTTGGTTTAGTGGTGTTAGCTGTCACAGTGCATTGTGTTACCTGCTTAGCACAGTATTTTCCAATTATATTTGGAGTAGCTACAGCAAACTTTCCAGTTGTCGGACTCCTCGGATTGTCTAGTGTCAGACTTGAGCAAAGGAATCCATCACATCACCAGGAAGGATGTGGTTTTGGGGAGCAAGAATATTATTTCCTTTGACTCACCAAAATTACAGGCCTGTCCGCTCAGAGCAGCGAGCTGCTGGGAATAAGCCCAGTCCTCATCACTGGGAGCAGAAATCACCACAAGCCGCCTTCTCCATCGGAACCTGGAAAGAGAAAGGAGTGCAACAGGGAACCATCACAACACGTGACTCGAGTGCCCTCAGCGTTCCTGTGCTGTGTGGGCTGAGATACGTGATACCTCTCACAGCTTCCGAGTAACAGCTGGGTGGGAGATCTTCCCAGTTCCATCCATCACTGGGAGAGGATAAAGCCTGTTTGAAATTTTACAGCTCCAGAACTCAAAGCATCTGCAGTTTTGCTGCAGTTTGGCCAAACAAACACTGCAAAGCTGATGATCTTTGCTCTGAGCCACCTTTGGTAGATATAACACTACTGAGAGTTGTGTATTCAAGTGCAAAAAAAGATTCCTGTAGAATTTCTCACTAGACATTTTAGCTTTTATGTCATTCGCTGCTCCTGGAACTGCTCAGTGATTTTGCAGTCCAAGGGTTGTCTGGGAATTAGGGTGTATCTTCATTTCAGACATAACTCATACTTCTGTGTAAATAGTCACTGACCTCTTTTTCTTCTTTACCGCATTCACTCGAAATACCTTTAGTGTGTTTTTAAATCTAAGCTTGTTTACATATATGTGGCAGTATGAGCCTGCGAGTATATAAGCCATCCATAGGACAATATTTTCCTTTAATATGGGATGTCTCATCTAACCAAACTTGTGCACTGAGTATCACCTTCACCCTCAAAGGAAGGTGATGCCATAGGGACACTTGAAGCCTTTAAAAATTCTAACTGCAGAGTTATTTAATATTCTCCAAACAACCGCTTTTTTGAATAAAGGTACTTCTCCACTAAAGCTAAATAAATCAGATTTATAGGAATTTGCAAAGCTGCAGGGATATTTTTATAGCAGGAAATGATGTTTTAAATGGATGCAGATGTTACCCTGTTACAATAATAGCCTGCCTTTCCGCAGCACCAAATGAAGATCACAAAATAAAGGCTAATGGATCAACACTGTTCCACTAGAGAGAAGCAGGAAATAAGGTGGGACTTGCTCAAAGTCACCGAAGAAATTGCTGAAAGAGCAGAGGATGCTTCTGGCTAATTCTTTGTCTTGTTGACTGACTGATGCTGCTTGTATTTTTATAATTAAAAGAGCAAATGCTTGAAAAGCAAAGCTCCCCAATTTTAATCTTGTCCAGGAGGAACAAGTAAGAAACATGGGTATGTGTATAAGCAATGAGGAGCATTAAGAGTCATATCTATTATGTGAAGAAAAGAGGGAGAAATTCTTATTATTCTGAAAGTGGGTGAAAAAATCTTTGTGGTATTTCGTATAGCAAAAACACCTGGCTGCCTATAAACAAAGACTGGGACTACAAACGTTGGATCACATTTTGTCTAGGGCATAAATCAGAATAACGTTTTACCTGTGAGCTGCTTTAAGATACTCTAATGATGACTTTCTATGTTTTGAACATCTGCTTTGTAGACGCACAGAGCTGAAAAGGTTTGAAAATCATTCAAGCAGTCTATCCTCCTGCCCCAGGCAAGCCTAATACCTGGTGTGCTTGTTTGGGGTCACATCGTACTGAGAAATTAATTTAGTTGGCCCTTCACAGCTGTTAGTTTACTGATAACTAATGTACAGATTTATGCCTTATTCCTGACATCTGAGCACACAGGCCTATACTGTCCTGGCGAATGTGCCAGATCCTTCCCTGTGTACACCCTGTTCTTCCACTTCCACCTTATTTTGCACCCCCTTCTGTCTTGTGAGCCCAGAGCACCACAGCCAGTGTCTTGGGGCTACAGGAAGACTCCCTCCCCAAAAACTCAAGGATCTCCTGCTGGTTCACGTGGCTTTTAAGCATTACTCAAGTGAGCTCCAGCTCTCAGTCTTCTTTCACTCCAGCCAGCGTTTTTAAGAACAACGTTTGCATTATTATAACTGACCTCCCAAATGAGCAACACCACGGAGATGATGCCAGGACCCTTGCTCAGCTGGGAAGATAATCATGGACGAAGCTGGAATGAATCTTGCTGGGAATCTGGCCAGTTACCCTGGCTAGGGAAGTCCACCCGATACTTAAAGCCTGATGTCTATTTCACAGACAGCAGATGTATTCTGTGCAGTGGCAGTTCTGTTTATAGATGTACCACTCTGCATTTTTCCTGCCTGTTTTTCTAGCGTGTTTATTACTAGGGCTGTTTGCAAGCTAAGAAGGGTTTGGGAGCTGCCACTTTCTAGCATACAAGCCCTTTCTTGTGTTGGGCAGCTGTTTCCAAACTGTGGTTCTTCTCGGTGGTCTTGGGGATGAATCACTGAGACCTAAACAGGAGGTGGTGAGGAGGGTGGGTACATCTTAAATGTTCTCTTTTCATTGAAGTGGCCATCGAATTTTAAAATGTTTATGAACCAGCAACCTATTCATTTGCCTGTTGCTCCATTCGCCCTCAAGTCGTAACACATCATGCTGTCTCAATTATTTGCATAGCCATCTGGCATTAAAAGTGTACCCCCCAAGGATTTTGATATTAGGTGAGGAGGATGCAGTAGTAGCAGGTAAAGCCTGGACTGATGAGGTAGCCCTAATTTCGTGTAAATTACCCTTTAACAGAGAGGGCCATAGCTGCACAGCTGTTCTTTGGATCTGAATCTTCCCACAGTCCAGACATGTTTATTTCCCAGTATTCAGGTCTCACAGGTAGAGCAGTAACACAGCATATAGAGACTGCATAAACAAAACTGTCTTGCTACAGAAGGTCTCAGACATTTTACAAGAGACATCTGCAAGACCTCTAATACGATGTATGACTAATACTGGCAAAGACCAACTGTTATCTCAAGCCAGATAAGAAGGAAGTTACAGAGAATTAATTACTGATTCAAGCTACATGAAAGGGATTAGAATGGGATTAATGTGACTGTCATGGTTGATGGTTGAAATATCAACACTGTGCTTCATTCAAAACACTGAGCTGACATCTGTGAATTAATCCTTATTTGCCATTCTAATGCAAATCAGTGTTATCTCCATGTCATGGTGGGGGAACCAAGATACAGAAAGTTAGTGTCCAAAAAATGTGCAGTCAGTCAGGAAATACAACATGCATATTGACTCCTAGTGCTCTGTGCAAGCGTGCATTCTGCTGTGGCTGCATCTCTGTACTTGCTTATCACTGTTAATACGAAGAAATCTGTATTAAAAATTGTAAAAGTAGTTGGATAGGTATTTTTTCAGTAAAACAGAAATTATTGGAACTAGCAGCACATAAGAGCAGAAGGTAATACCTCGATAAGAAGCTCTCAAGGGATTGCTTTTTATCTTCTTTGCAGACAATGCCCTCTTTTTTCTGTCTTTCCATGTCTTTAATTCTTGACTGGAAGGTGTCGATCAAATCGAACACAGACTTCATTGCTATAGGTACTTCATAGTATTGCTGTTAAGCAAGAAGAACAAATGGAGAAAGGATGCACATAGTAGCAGTCATTTTGCAGGTATCACAGCACAGCAGGATATACAGAGATTAAAATATCCCCATTTACACACAGGTAACAAGGCCTAAAACAGATTATAAATCATGGAAATACTCTTTATTTTAGCAGTCAGACTCTTCTTTGGAAGCGGCATATTGTGAGTACTTGTCCAATGTGATAAGGGCAGGCCATTGCAGGCAACAAATTGTCAATATATTCTTTTGTAGGGCCCTTCAGCTAGAGCATTGTCCATATACAATATGTTGTCATCTTGTTGAGCAACCATGCTGTTTTAGGACACCATATACTGCATTAAAAACCCCTGCCAGAGACTACTAGCCTGTCCTTGTGGCGTCAACTTACCATCCCAGCAGAAAACCACAATTCCTGAAATCCCCCATCTGCAGAACATGAAGATACTTATCTAATTCCTGAAAATTTCTCTTACTGTCCTTTTTCTTGTTGCCCAGCAATGACAAAGTTCTGCATCACTCTCTTATGTGCCTGACATGCAAGCCTATAATTTCCTTTTTCTTTTTTTTTTCATATTTTCCAATGTCTTTTCTTTCCAGTAGTCAAAACCCTCACCTTGACCTTCATGTCAGTATCCGTCAGCACCATGAAGAAGTCATTGTAGGTCATCCCATACTCTTTCCTCAGCTCACTGATAAGCTGCTGATCCACAAGATCTTCATCCTCTATCACTTTCATGGGCTTTTCATTATCTTAATACAAAACAGTAGAAATAAAAATAGTCATGGAATTGCACAGAATGCTGACTTCAATTTCACCCTGAAATAAAGGGGGAGATTCATCTTCCAGAAGCCCTCTTCCCACTGCACTGGCAAGATCTTCAAAATCACCACTATGGCACTGTGGCTTTTAGCTGCCAGGTTTTAATCCCAGTATTTTCAGAAAATCAGTTTACCCTAGGGCATATGTACTACAGCATTCAACTTTTCTACTTTTGTTACTTGCCTTCTCTTTTCTGGAAAGAAGTTTTAGGCGTATTTATACATTTATATGCATGTGTTAATCATTTCTCCAGCTCCTGAAATGCAGCCACTTCTGCAGTAGAAAATAGAAACTGTTTGACAGTTTAGGACAGGAGCTGGAAAGCACCATATCCAAATGAAACAGCATAGAGAATTTGGGTCAGTAAAATATAGTTAGAACAGCTTAAGGTTGGCCAGGACTCTAGAGTGCCTTCCAGTCTTAAAAAACGACGGGATGTTTAGTGACTACAAGAAACCAGAAACTGTTTAATGTATCTTTAATACTGCAGCTCTAGCTCTTTAGGTCTCCACAAATACCCTGCTGTGGCACTCCTCCAACTGCTTGCCGATGTTAATTTCCCATTCTAGTAACCTAACGGGAAAAAACATAGTTTTGACAATGATTTTGTATATACTCATTGCTCTACCCTAAGAAAACATTTGGACAGGCTTGGAAAAAAAGCAGACTGTAATTTCATTTTGAAAATTACAGAGTTATTAAATCTCCAAGTTATTCAAATGGATAAGAACCAAATATTTGAAAAGATTTTTAACTAACTCAAAATTTTATGCCTCTTTTCCTATGCTTAACATGAAAATTCACTAATCTGATCACTCCAAAATTTTGCCCATTTCACCATTTTTAAATGATTTGCCATAATTTGGTGGCAAATACCAAAAGAAATTTTCAGTATACATTTGCAAAGTTAGAGCTGTGTGACATATGACAGAGATTTGAAACGTGTACAAGACAAGCCTGTGGAGGTAATGAGGTTCCTTACTTCCCTTAGAGCCAGAGTGCATTAGGGCCAAGTCCTGAAAGCCTCCATGTCATGGGCTCAGCATCCAGCACAGCACTGTACAACTGTGACAATGCTGGAACTGGCCTCTGTATGAAACTGTGTGCCTGGAAAGCTAAAGACAGGCTAAGTCACACAAAAAGTGAAATGAAGTACCCTGTCACCTGGGGGCCAGAGAGCTGTCTGCAAATGTTACTTGTTTATGCCCTATGACAGCTCTGGGTTATAAATATTCATATCCACACTTAACAATCCCAGCCATGGCGTAAGTGACCTGCCTGAAGTCAGAGACACCACAGCCGGTCAAGAGCTGGGATCCAGAGGCCCAACTTTCCCATCCCCTGCCCCACGATTATTCACCAGCAAACAGACATGAGATGAACTCATCTGAGTTGAGCATACAGCAGCAGAAAATACTTTTTCAAGAACAAATGTTGTATATTTTGACAATATTTGACTCGTTAAACAATATGGAATTTTAAACTATTTTCTACACATCCACAGCTTCCAGGAGCATATTGATCTGATTCAAATTTTGCAGTAGGTCTAATCAGTGTAATAGGCTGGATGAATCTTCTGAATTACATCTTTGGGAAGACGTTTGAATAAGAAACTGCCCTTTAGGTTTCATACCTTGGACCCGCTTCTTACAGAAAAACAAAACAAAACAGCAAATGTTGCACTTTGGTTATAGTAAGTAATCATGCTGTAGGCATAATTTATATGGTTGTACATGAGTTTATGTACCTCAGTTGAAAGTTTTGTAAAGAATTACAGGCAGTGTTATAAATTCCACATTAGATGTGTTGCTGGATGTACTAATTGGTTATTCGCTTTTTAAAACATCTGTAAATCATGCATTAATGCTTCATAAACAAGATTTGCATCTTACTAATATCAAGCATGACTATTAAAACAGAGACTAAAATTTCATATTTATGCCTGCAATTTTCTCCCAAAGCAAAATCAGAACTATCCAATTGGCCTGTATGGAGGTAGAATAATGTAAGAGGAATTGGTGTGAACACATTGAAAAACAACTGTGGTGCAGTATTTTACACCAATTGACCCATGGCATTATTCTGCTTTAAAGACTGTAGATATCAGCATGAAGATAGCACTCAAGTTGCACTGCTGGGAGATTGTCTTTCAACAGAGTGTAAACAAAATTAAATTACAAGAATGATAGAGAAAAATATATTTTTTTTTAATGGAAAAAAAGCCACAAGGACTGGCTTGCTTTGCAAACTTGGAAGTGACTTCTAGGGAGTCAAAAAAGAAATTAAACTAAAAATCTAATACTTTTCCAGTTAACTACTTGTCCCCATCCTCCACTGTCATAACGGAGCTGTGGGGTCAGCCTAAGTAACAACAGAGTTAGGACTTTCTGCTACTACCAAAATCTTCTCCTTGCTGTTCCTGGAAAGGTCACGAAAAGAGTAGAAGCTTTTCTCTGTACATCTTTAGCAGCTAGACATGGGAAGATGAGTTACTCTTTAGAAATAATTCAAATGAGGTTGCAGAGAAGTTCAGCAATTTGCTGTGGCAGTCCAGTGGCCTAATAGGTTGGGTGCTAGCTTTGGTTATGGGGTGGGTGTGTTCTAGCCTGTAGCTGCTGCTTAGTTCACTAAAGCCCAGTTCCCAGGAGTTGGGGAAAGAGACCAAAAGGACAACTTGGGGTGAAGAGAACTCTGCACTGAGTTCTCAGCTTTTCTGTCATTCCAGTGGGAAACTAGGAAATGCTCTTTGGTTTCAGGATGAGCTGATCTAGTCCAAACAGCATTAATAAGCTCTTTCATTAACTGCTTCTAAATGTATTTGAAATTTCAGGTGAAAAGTCTTTTCTATGGGTCTTCCTGTTTTTGTCATTTATAATTCACTAGCACAGCAAGTCCCAAGACTTAGGACTGGGGTAAGTAGACCCTGTCATGCTGGGTGCTAAGGCTTCTCACTACAGCATAAATACTGGGAACAAAATGTTTGTTAGAACAAAATGTTTGTGCTGACAGAGGTTGAGCCATGAAGAGGCCATGCAAACAGGAAGGGCAGAGGAGAAAGGGAGGAAGAATAGAAAGGTGTTTGCATTAATTAAACTTTTTAAAAGTTCATGATCAGGCATTCTGAGCAAATATGTAAGGTGAGCTTTCATGTAAAGTTTAACTTACACCCCACTGTCTCCCGCTTTTCTTTAACAAGTTAATTCCTCCTATGAGATTTCCTCTGTTACACACATTTGTGTGGTTTGGGGAAAATTTGGGTGTTAAGTTAAGTTTGGAACAGGCTGAAAGGGCCTGTCGCTCTGACATGGTCTATGACAGACTGAATGTCTGTTTATTAGCCAGTCTGGAGCTATATATAAACCTAAACAGTCCACTGACAGACAGATTGGTCTAGGTACACAGAAAGTGACCTTGAGAAACCTTGGCCTGATGTGGAAAATCCTGTGCCACTCCAGATTTGTCAAGGAGGCGCACGAATGGGCGTTCTGGCTGGATATGTGACTCCCTGTTGTTCAGGGACACAAGTCTGCTGCTCTCCAATTAGGTCCCCTCTGAGAGTGTTAGAGGCATGGCTGGAAGCCAGGCATAGTTCTGTAATTTTCTGGCCGGTTGTATGCCAGACCTGAAATACCCCGAAAGAGACGGTTGATGGGAGCATCATGTGGTCCTGAGCTTTCCATTCCATCTCACATCTCTTCCCAAGGTCTGGTAAAACCAAATAAACTTCCAGAGGAAAGATGTGGTGAATTATAAGCAAAGTGAGTAGCTCTTATACTATTCCTTTGCTTTGGTCCAGCAAAGCACTTAAGCTGGTATTAACCTTTAGATGCAGACAGCAACAGGACTGTTTACATGCTTCAAGAGATACCTAAGCTTAAGTGCTTTGCTGGACTTGGACCTGAAGTCTTTGTCCAAACCCTGCCGTAAGGAAAGGAAAGGTTCTTACTGGCTTTGGTTGATGTTTCCCTGGGACCTGACCACCGACAACAGTTGTTTTCAAAGCTACCTCAGAGAGGTAGATGTTCTGTGCCATCTGTAGATATGGGAATGTGTACGTAAAGAAAGTAGTACTAGAGAAGTCTGAGTGAGCTACCTTGCAAGACCTGCATACTCTGATTTACAGTGCCTCCAAAGGTTAATTTCTTTGTGATAGCCAGCAATTAGCAGTCACACCAATGGGTGTCTTGCTTTAAGGGTAAAGAGAGGCTGTAGGAATTAAAATGGTAAACCTTTTAATAATCAGGTATGCTGGTGCAAATTTGTAAGGTTGTAAATACCTAGAGGCTATGGCTGGAATCTCCTACCTCTTTACTAGCAGAAAAGGGAAAATGTGCCTGGGCCTCTCCTGTGGAGAATACTCACTTTGTGAACATCTCAAAATCAGCTGTTAGGCCTAGAAAACTGATCCTGGGAAGAAAAAGAACTCACTGCAAGGGGTGTACCTAGCACACTTCTCTCTCTGTCCTGGGTTTAGTGTGCCTCCACAAAATTCGTCTTTTTCCACATCTTTGTAAGGAGAGAAAAGGTGTAAGAAAATGTTACATGGCAGGACAGGGAGGTAACAATATTGAATTTCAAAACAGGATTAGCTTGGTCCAAGTTCTGAATATAATCTCAAAAATTTCCCTTCAGTCTCTTCTGTCCCCAGCCTCCTCTCCTTCATGACAATAGCCAGTTTCTTTAAACACTGTTTAAAACATGCTAGCAAGTATATAGCCACCCATGGCAGGCATCCTGCAAAAACCAATGGTGGAGTTGTGTTAGGACAGCCATTTAGTTAGACAGTGAGGTTGATATTCAAGTTATTGGTAGAACTGAGCCTAACTTCCACCTTCTGTCCCATGCCCTCATCACATTTTTAGGCCTTTTCACAGTTTGACTGTTCTACTGGTTTTATAAATTCCCACAAAGAAAGCTGAAGGTGCTCAAGTTACAGCACTGGAAGACCAAGCATGGAAAATACCAGAGGCACTTATGTAAATACGAAGTGGGGGTAGTCAGCATGGAAGAGGAAGAATGGGTTTGAAAGTGTTGCTATACCACAACAAATAGTCTTGCTTAGATCTTGACCCAAGCTGGGGAAATTTCTCCCTTTGCTATCTGCTATTGTGCCCGCAAGGTGGAAAGAAAATAGTAAAAAAAAAATGGAACCTAGCTGGAAGTGGTCAATTTTCATGCTGCTGTTGTTCATGGTGCCAAAAATTGTAATGACTGAGATTTTCCTCGTTGCCATCTTGCAGAAGCTCTCCAGGTATTCATCTCGCTGCTGAACGTACATGTTGTTGTCTGCCTTGGGAGTCGTGATCAGCTGGTTGGTGGCAGAGAAAAAAGAGCTTGTTTAATATAAGGAATGAAACAGGTGACTATTTCATTGAAGGAGAACTAGGCACTGCTTGCGAACTGGGATTTATTTTCCATGGAGCTGTTGGGTGCTCTGTAACTTTATTGTGCTTGTGTTTGTAGTGTACATTTAGGCCCAGGCCTGTCCCAAAGGCAGTCCTGTCCTGTTTCAGGCAGTCACAGGAGAGCCATAGGAGGCATGGCCAGCTGGTGGCACCAGCTCTTCTGCCTCTCCACAGTACTGGTAGAAGAAATGGCACTGGGTTTTACAGAAAACCATGTACCCTCCTATTATCCCTTGCCTTGCCAGGGCTTCAGGGGTGTAACAAATCTAGGATTCCCCCCACTCGCTCACAGCGGGAGCACTGGGAACATGGCAGCCACCCTGGCCTTGTCCCAAGTTCCAGGCATGGCTCCTCGTGGATATTTTGGCTATCACAGTGCAAATACAACTAGGGCTTCATGAATACTTATATAACTCTATAGTACTCTATTCATTTCAAAGTCTCCTAACAGAGATTTAAAAATTGTAAAGCACACAACTCAGATCCTTCATCGGTGACTAGGATTCAAACATCCCAAGGAAGGTGTGTATGTAGGAGTCTATGCAGCAGTTTCCAGCAGAAGGTGGGGAGGAAAGCCCCAGCTCTAGCAACATAAACATCCTAACTTGTGTCAGTGAACTGCAATCAAGTGCCTACCACCAGTCCCCCAAACACGAAGGGAGTTGGAATCTGAATTTTATGGTTTTGGGTCATAAATAATCACCAGAATCCTTCAATTGCAAACTTATGCTTCAGTCTGTATCAGGTGCAGTTGTCTCCTAGCTACCCTCTTAAGCTTGTAGTGCCTGAAGGCTAATTTTTATGATACTCTCCTTATAAATCCAGTTCATCAATGCACTGAAATGTAGGAGGCATTTATTGGCTTAAAAGATCTGACTCTAGTTTATAGAAAGGCCCCCTGGCATAGCTATAGCACTGGGACATGAGAGTGAATGAGAATCGGGCACAAAGAAGATTCGATTTCTGGGCCATTGCATGTAATACATTGCATTTAAATTGCACAGAAATACTTCAAATAAAAAAAGGATTGTGAAAATAAATTGAGGACTGAGATTAAACCCAGACTACGGGTTTGTATTGTCCTCTTAGTTTCAGAGGCCGTAAGTAGGAGCACACAGTGAAGTCTGAATTAGACCTACTTCATCGAGCCTTGTAGAATAAAGCAGGGAACATTTAAGAGGCAAAGCAAGCTTCATATCAAAGCTTTGTTATAGGACTGTTTTAACCCAGGCAGTATATATATTTTATCTACATGCATTTGCATGCATGTGTGTGTATGTGCATATGGGTGTGCATCTATGTGCATGTGTGTATAAGTGTTATATATAAACCATCCGCCTGCATTTCATCACTACAGAAAAATAAACAAAATCACTAAGCCAAGACTTCTCAAAATAAGTAAGACTGCAACAACAACAAAACAACATAGAGGGATGGGGCTGCAGGTCTCAAAACCCGTATGCTTTTTCAGTTTTTGTAGCTGGGTCCTATATCTGTCATTAATTGAACTTAACCCAGATTAGCCTTCAGAATTCCAGATTTTTGAAATGCCCACTTAAATCTGCGGTCTGAAATCCATAGTGATGCGTAGGACTTAAAAGCGTGTGTCTCTCCAAATTCTCTTGTACTGGGAGAGGACTGAAATGATGTCCTTAGGAGCCAGTCTCCTAAAGAGGCTGAAAGACAATAGCATAGCAATGCAACGGGGAATAGCTCAGGTAGAGCCACTTCTGGAGCAGTGTGGGCAAATTCTTTAGCAAGGGAGTTTGAAGACTCATGAATGGCAGAGTTCATCCAGCTGGAAGGACTTATCCTAAGGCAACTGAATAGTTTGATCAGAAGGGATGCAAATAGGCATGTATATGTATTTAAAGTATTGGAAAGTTCTTTGTCCCTGGAAAAGAGATGGCAGGCTTCAGCCACTGCTTTTATTGTTGTTCAGATCAAACCTATCCTTCAAGAAACTTCAGGGCAAGCAGGCTGAGGGTTGTATTAGATACTGGAGAAAAAAAGTGCAGCGTGGTATTATCATTTCTCCCCAGTGAGTTCTGATCTGACAGCCTGAGATTGTGCAACTCTTCTCTTGGAGATCCAGCTGAGAGGTGGCCTAGTATCAGAAGGTTCAAATTTCAGACCAGCCTTTAACTTTCTAGGACTGTGTTGGTGTAATGAATTCACAGTCTGACATCTGTAAGCTCTGCTTTTGGCATATTTCATATTTGTTTTTATTTGTCATGATGCTGCACATATTCTTGGAAGCCACAACATTGAGATATATGGCTAAGATCCCAAACTTCCTTGCAGTTTTTCTCTCTGAGCTTTTGGTTTGGGTAACTATTGGTTAACTTGTAACTAATAGGCAATATTAGCAAAATTCAGTCAAGTTCAAATTTTTCAAATATATAGCTCTTCACTCATAGCTGCTAGCTCTGCACAGCCCCTACAGCTGGAAGAGTGGGGAGGGGAAGAAGAAATTTGGATTCTGCTCAGGTTTGTTAATCATCAGCAGAATGATTAATTAAATTCCAGGGGTTGAAATCTTGGCTTGGCATCTTAGCTATTTGTATTGGAATATGGGGCATCAAAGTCAAAACTATGTTGTGACACTGACAGTTGGACAATAATTATCAAAGAGGCCAGCTTGCAGTGAAATAATTGCAAGAAACCAGCTCCTATAATAATATTTTTAAATAACTATTTTTCAAAGTGTACCTTTCAGGGTATGTGCCATCTGCCAGGAAAAACATTTGTACTACAGCTAAAACTGTTTCCTGTCCCAGGTGAAGTGTTTTTTTAGATAAGTAGTTGGAAAAACATACAACACTCTTAAACCCTGGGAGAAGTAACTCCAGACCATGCTGACTTTCTAAGACTTGGAAGCTTACCATAGAGTTATAGTTTAATAAAAACAGCAGGGGGAAAAAAATAAAGTTTGTATGCGATCTCTGAAGATATCTAGGGGATGTGAATGCCAAATTCCCATGAGAAATAATGGGAAATGTAACAATCCTACCTCAAGGCATCTGCTCATATGCCTTTGTGCATATTCTCCATCAGCCATGCACTTGCACTGCCAAGTACACGTGGCTTGCTTCCAGTTTTAGGACACCAGCACCAATACAAACCAGGTGTGCCAGCTGGCGGGATGTGCTGAGCACTGAAATGTGGTTACATTGGCAATTACCCCAAAGTGATGAGCGGATGTAATCCACGCTGGACCTTCATTTTATCGATCATAACTGTACAGATCCTGACACCTACATATCCATTGGAAACAAAATAATCTGATGGCTATTTGGCAGCCTATGGGAAGAGGCTGGGAAAAGGTTTTAGCCTAATTCCTGTCTGAAATATGTTCATACTGCGCTTAGGATTTCCAACATGAGGCCACAAAAGCTTCTCTGTTGGAAATGATCCTCGAGGTCTAGAGGTTTGACTTCTTAAACTCAACAAAAAAGAATAATACAAAAGCACCATAAACTTTTTGTTTGTGATTTTCCTACTAGGAGGGAGACATGACTTCATTTATGAAATAAGATTCAGATGAACAAGTTACTTACAATGAGCCGCCTTTTGCCTTCAAAATATTCCAGGAGGTCAGTCACTGATTTCCTGGGAGGCTGTAAGAAAGGCTTCTTGTTGGGCTTGGGGAAATCCTCATTCTCTGTCCTGCTCCCCTTCTTGCTTTTCTTGCTACGGTCTTTGTCCTGCTTGCTCTTTTTCTCAGCTTTGTCCTTCCTGGACTGCTTCTCACTCTTCTGCAGCTTGTCCTTCTTCTTCTTCTTCTCAGGTTTATCCATTCGCTCATGCTTCTTTGACTCTTTTCCTTTCTTTGAAGGAACGCTTCCCACTGCAATCTCCTCCTCTAAATGGGGACTAGCGGGCTTGCTCGGGTCATATTTATCTTCATATTCATTGCTCAGTATCTTTTCTTGGGTCTTCTTTTTTGGTGGTTTAGTCTTGGTTGGCTTGTGTTGCCCTGGTGTGACATTCAGGTCCCTGTGGTTGTAGTCCTTCCTGTCCGTTCGGTTATCTTTAAACCTACTCACGCTTGCCTTCGTGTAGTGCACCGAGGGGGCTGTAGGGACTTCTGTGAAACTCTCATGGCGGCCACCTTTGCTTGGTTTTCGTGTGGCCACCGGCTGTTTCTCTGAGTGGCCGCGCTGCCGGTCCCTGCGGTTTGCCTTCCACACAGGAGAGTAGAAGTCCTCAGAGGCCGCGATGCGCGGCGTGGTAGTCTCAGGGGCTGCCGGCGGCCTGTGGTACTCCGTGGTCGTATGTGACTTTGTGGTCCAGGTCCTCTGCGTGGTGGGGAGGGGCGTGGTCGTTGTTGTAGGCCTGCTTGCTGTTGTCACTGCGCGGGTTGTGGCCCGGGTGGTTGTGGTGGTGGTAGGGAGGGTAGTGGTCCTTACTGTGGGCAGAGGAGTAGCCACAGTGGTTGTCATTGGTTTCCTCACAGTTTTGGTCCTTGTCAGCTGGTTGTTGCTCCTCCTTGGCTCCTCCTTCCTTGCTGACACCTGGACATGTCCACCGCCAGGGGTAGGTTGGGTGCTGCCCCCGTTATTGCCTTCCTCAACCACTTGTCCCTCCACCCCAGCTGCTTTGCAAGTCTGTATGAAGCCCTTCTGCCTCATCTTCTCAATTTTTCTGATGGGGTTCTGGTCAATGACTTCATACATGGCCTCTAGCCTGACTGGATAAGGGTACCTTTCCTCCACCTGCAGAGTTTTCTTCAACAGCACCATGCCAAACTTCCCCTTTTCCAGTTTCAGGAAGCTCATGAGCTTAGGGATGAGGGCAGGATCTAGTGGCTGTTCCAGGATTTTTCCTTCATTGGTTATCCTTCTGACTTTTCCCCCTTCTTCCCCTTCTTCGTGGAACAACACAATCTGCTGGATGTGCCTCTCAGCCAGCTCACAGTAAACATCATTTTTCAGCAGGCTCATCATGAGCCGGTAGTAGCCTTCTGAGGCGTGGGGCGCAGAAATCACCCACACCCGGTTTTTCCCAGCAAAGCTGGCCAGGACATTGGGGGAACTTGACCCCGAAGGGAAGCGTGCCACCCGTGACTGTGTGGCAGTAGATACCCCTTCGTCCTTAATCATCTCGGATTTGGAGTATTTGGCTGCAGCTGTGAGTCTCTGTATCCGTCTTGTTCTGGTGCCCATGCCCCTGGGGTGGGAACGTGCTTCTTCTTTCAGGAGACTGGCAGGTGCCTTCGGAGGTGCTGAAGAATCCCTCTTGGTGACAGGGTGTTGCGGATTCAGGCTCAGATTCCTCGGGGATGCTCCAGACCTTCTCAGGAGGCTGCTTGGAGCCCTGTAAGCCAGAGGTACTTTCCTAGCTCCATGGCTCCCTCTCTCTGCTAGCCTCCCCGTCTTCTCAGAGCCGCAAACTAGCCACGCTGCCCACAGCAGGGCTAAGCTGAGAGCTGGCCTCCAGTTCATTGTGCAATCCGCTTGCAGGGAGGAGGAGGAGAAAAAGTTAGATGTTAACAGTATGATGATATCTTGCACAAGTGATTAAAACAAAACAACAACCACAAAACAGAGGCTGGGTAGTTTCAGTGATTTAAGGGTGCTAGTTACACCTCAGTCCTGCCCTGGTGGTTTTATAGTTTACAGGTTGTTTTGGGGAAAGCACAAAATGGATCATTTTATGCAAAATGAGATCATCCGTCTGTAACATGACTCTGTCCAAAAGGACACTGTGATCCACATCCTTCTTTCTCTCTCTCACACTCTTACATACAAACATGCAAATACACACACAGAGAAAGGGTCCAGTATATAGAAGAGAAAGCCAAGAGTTTGACTTAAGACTTACACTCCCAGGGAACTTCCCCTTCCCGAGATGAGGTTTCACGTCTTTTTCCTTTAAAAGGAGAGCAATGCCATACAGCTTTGCTGCTGCTCAGTGATTTATCCTTATGCAGCCCAGCAAGTCCCAGAGCCCGTCCGTCTACTTGTGTATCTTTTAACTTTCTTTTTTTCTTCACCTTCTCGACAAGTGGGACGAGGTGAGTGGAAGTTTCCTTTGGGATCTCTGCTTCTCCATTTACCTGCAGGTCTGGCTTCTTTCTGTGCCGGTTACCCACACAGGCAGAGATTTCATTTAAGGAAAGGGAACTCCCAGCTGCTCTGAGTCCCTCTCTTTTAAACTTCCCCAAGCCTCCTTCCCACTCCTTGCTTCCTCAGTCCAGTTTAGCTCCTTTGTTTCCAGAAAGGAAAGCACCAGCATTAATATATTTTCCAGGCTGAAGAAAAACACAGGAATGTGATGTTTGAAAAAAAAAAGGACGCTTCCCGTTCCCCTTTCTCCACACTCAGACAAAAGCAAGTTGTAAAACTCTCATCTTTTCTTCTCCTTCCCTTCTTGGCTGGCTATGGTCCCAGAAATGTCAGGGTAACCCCAGCCCTGCTCCGAACCAGCCTCAGACAACGGTGGCCACTGGAAATGGGGGAAACTTCACTCAGGATTTAACAGCTCAGCAGAACCCGCCTCCTCCCTACTCTGACACACGGAGGGAGGAGGAGGAGGAAGGCTCTGGGGGCTGAAACACTGCACAGCATCACAGAGCACTTCAGAGAGGGTGACTCCAGCCTTAACTCTTTCCTTCACGCTGCCCAGCTCCCTTGCGATCCCCAGTCTTGTCTTTCTCCTTCCTCCCATTAAACAGGCACTGGCTGAATAAAAAACAGCGCTGTGAGAAGTGCATTTCCCCATCTGTGTCAGTAACAGCTCTGACGTTTAGGAGTTATTGCTTTTTAACTCTATTGTTTCTGCCTCCTGCTCCCCTTTTTCCTATTTGTTTGCTTTCTGGGAGTTCTCCAGTGAAACCCAATTTTGCTTCACTTTCCAACCAATTTCTCTTTCAAGTTCTCATGTATGTCAGCATAGTCTTTTCTGCAAACATATACAGGCATGCCTGTTTGTTCATTTGTAGTTTTTAAAGAGATCAAGATGTTTACTGTATTATAGAACTAAACGTAGTGTCACATGTATTTCCCATGAATGTACACTAGCAGTAAAAAAAAGTGCAAAAATGCCTAAAGAGACATGGGTAAAGACAGGGTCATGTCCTCTGCTCTCCCTTCATGGTGTAAATGACACCATTCTATTGAGCTGACGTAAACTGGCACGGCTACGCTGCCAGCACCTGGTCTTTAGCAGATTCACACTGGCTTCAGTGTGTCATGAACTCTAAGTGTAAAACACCGCTTAATGGTCGTTGATGGATAGCAACTGAAAACGACCAGGATCTGAATACTACTTCTGTAATTTTCCAAGATTTCACTTATTTATAGAGATGCTGTTGCATGGCGTGGAGGTAAGGGAGGATGCTACATGCCTGCGCTCACATTAATATGAATGCAGAAAGGCTCAGCCCCTCCCAAAATATCATATTCTACATCAGCCAGGAACGAGGAGAATTGTACCTCTCAGAAGGACCACAAAAATGGAGCTCTGTGGAACAAGGGTGGGTAACATTTTCCACTTAAACTTCCATTAGTGGCAGGTCTGTTGGGTTATTAATCTTGACAAGGAAAAAAACCAGGTCTTTAAACACTACACAGTCTCATTGTGACTTTTTTAAAGAAAATAAATTGTAAGTCTAAATGAGGCTTTCATTTCAATGTTTCTTTCAGATTTACTACAAAGATTAAAATAGTCACCCCACAAAACTGAGGCCAAATGCTTAATTTGGGGTAAATGATTTTTTTTTTTACTAAGTTACCTCAGTTTTCTTGAGGTTGGTGATAGTTTGAAATCACACTGAGTTAAAATATCATTTATCAGCATATGTTGCATGAAGCCAAGAAAAACGCATCCAGTGCATAAAAATGAAAGAGAGATTTCCTTATTATCTCTGCTTTCTATTCTGTCAAATTTTAGATACAGTAAAGAGTTTCTGTGAAAACTTTGTTTTGCTCTTGCAACCTGACTGCAAAGTAGCATGCCACCAAATCTCTTTTAAATGTATCAAAAGGTGACAGATCACCAAAGATGATAGATTGTAAGGCAGCTGTAGATGAAGAACAATATCCTAGAAGACAGCTATTCTATAGGGGACTTAAAGGTCAGAGTAGTTAAACCACTGGAAGTAAGCTTCTGGCTGCTACTGCAGCAAGGAAAAAGTCTGCCCATGCATCAATGACAAGTTAGGAATTGGTATATGGTATCAGTAAGGCTGTTACTGCCATGTACATCAAGCTTTTCAAAAGCATTGCAAAGGGTTCAGAAAGTGATGTGACATCTGGATATGATTCTGTTCAACTGAAGGTGGGAAAAAATTGAGCTAAGTTTGGGGAAGGCACAGTCACACCTTGGGCATGATCTTCTCGTGCATACACAGGAAAGAGACTTTTGAAAGTAAATGGCTTTGTAATCCAGCAGAGGAAGGCTTAACCACATCCAATGATTAGGAATTAAAACTTAGCAAATGCATACTTGAAGTAATTGCACTTACTGGTAGTAAACAGTGATCTCAGTTAAACCCTGGGATAATTTCCCGAAGAATGTGGTGGTTTTCTGCTGTTTAAAGTCTTCAAATCAAGCATCTGAGAGAGCTTCTTAGGTGGACTGGAAGATATGGCAAAAGGATGGGATGAGATCCCTATGGACACATATCCAGGGGAAATCTGAGAGCAAAATGGCACCCGCCCCAAAGAGTGCAGCTCTCTGGAGGCTTGGGGAAATCTGTTCTTTATTCCACTGAATTGACACTAGCAATCTGAGAAAGGTGGAATGCAGCGTACAGACCTCGTAGCCTTCAGGGCGGTTTTAATGGGGAAGTGAAAGCTAATGCTCTGTCCACAAAGGGAAAATATTATCTGTTTAAGAATAACTGTATTGTGGGTCTCCCTATATTCTGCTTTAGGTACTGGAATTTGGTACTGGAATTTAGGTACTGGAATTAAATATATATTGTGTGTGAAGAGGTGTGCACATGACTGCATTGTTTCAGCTGGTAAGGAATTAACAGGACAGTCAGCTACCTCCTGAATTAGGATGCATTTTCAGTCCAACAAAACCTGGAGAAATAAGGCAGCAAGAGGGAGAGAGCCAGAGGAGCGAAAAGCTCTCCATTGCAGTAGGCTCCCAGGCAGTCCTCCAGAGAGTGGAAGAGAAATTGCTTCCATGGAAGGTGAAAGGAGGGAAGGGGCTTGGGAAGACCAGCATCTGCCTCCTGCGGGGCTGGGGAGCTGGGAGGCAGATCTGCAGGTGGAGGTTCCCCCGCTGATGCCAGTGGGGGGACAGAGAACTAAGTCTGAATCCTGTGAAGCAGACGTTGCTCCTCAAAAAAGGGACAGGTTTCTTGAACTCTGCTGGCTCCTCGCTTTCCTAAGGAGGGAAGAAGCTATTATTAGTGATGTGACTGAGGTCGTAACCCAGCCAGCAGCTGGGGAAATAACAACTAAGAGTGTAAACAGCAGTCCCTGGTATGGAAGCAGGAAAGGGAGTCAATACAGGGAGGCTTGAAAAAGCAGTGACCCATAATAAAAAGAGCAGTGCCTGGTTAGTCAGATCGGGCTCCTGAAATAGAAAGGCACTCTAGATATATTGGGTGGTTCCATTTGGATCTTCACTTTTTAAATACCCATTTTTCTTTGGAGTCCCCAGAAATGTTGTTAGAAACTGACGATGCAACATGACACTTACATTACAGACTTTAAAATTAAATGTTTCAAACTGAGGCTCAGCCTCCCAAGGTACTGACAGAGTTGCAGCCCCATAGGTTTGCGCTTTACTTGAGATGCAGTGAAATTCTGATATCTGGGTATTATTATTGGCCTGTGCTCAAGGTGACCTTGAGTTTAGCACCTCTCCGTGTCCGGTTTGCAGGGCTGCCTGGTGAGAGGAAAGCTCTCACATAGACCCGTTTCTTGTTCTCCATCTGGTTGACATCTGGGATGGAACTGTCAGCCAGGAAGAACAAAACATCTTCTGGCCAGGAATGACACAAATCCTACCCCAAACTGACTGATGCAACTGGTGTTATGTATGCTGAGATGAAAATGCTCTACACGAGAGCAAACGAATACAAAGATTGCCATCTGCCGGCCTTGCAGACTACGTTACCTA
Organism: Anser anser; assembly: GCF_964211835.1. Taxonomy (NCBI): domain Eukaryota; kingdom Metazoa; phylum Chordata; class Aves; order Anseriformes; family Anatidae; genus Anser; species Anser anser. The sequence goes on from NC_139720.1 coordinate 96,072,686, forward strand.
ATCTGGTGGGATTCATAGAGCCATCGCAGCGTGCTGCAACTGTTTTCTCAATGATGCAGCTGCTGATGTGTAGGATTCAGTCAGTCACAGAAGTAGTTGTCCCCTTCTTTCTTGGGCTGAGTAGGACAAGGAGACTTTGTGAGCTCTTATCAATGAGTGGGGCCAACTTCCCTCTCTTGGAGCAGTATAACCCCACAGGGAAGTTGTACTGCTGGCGTCTCGTGATGCCGAGGTTCAGGATTGTCCCACAAAGTGCATCTGGTTACCTCTCCCAGGTCACACACCTGCAGGGCTAAATGAATTCAGCCACAGCCATGAACTCATCAGCTGCAAGGACCAGGATTCTCATCCCACCTTTGCACCTCTGCACAACAGGACCTTATGCTAGCATGGGTCTGAACATTGAGCAGTGCCACCTCTTCTCCAGCATGCTGTCTTTTTCCTTCTCCCTTTCTTTGTCCGGGGAACTGCCAGCCCTCCTGATCAGAGGGGAAATTCTCTCCTGGCACTTGCTGCTCCTCTTTGTGGTGTGAAATAGATTTAAGCAGGATGCAAACTGGTGCTTATGCAACTTCTCTCTTTGCACAAACACTAGGACTTCAGTTCATGCAGAGCTCCCAGGTCTGATCTCTTTGACAACTATTTTGTCCAAATGCAATCACTTATGGCTTTGTACATGTGGAAGCAGATCAAGTAGGAATTGTTGTGCAATACAGTCAGCTTCTCCACTTACCAGGGAAGGCTCAGCTCTCCTCTGCATGGGTAGAGGAACTTCAATGAGATTCTGCCAGAAAACAGAGCCCGCTGATTCAGAGGAGGTTTTGCCTCACATATTTGTGGGCCTCATTATCTAGCCTAAAATATTCTGGTTTATAAACTTTTTTTGCTTGCACCCTGTAATTTAAATCCAAGATTTGTTTGGTTCCTTTTTTTTTTTTTTTTTAAGACTTGTTTTGATTATAAAAATTGAAGGGGTAGGAGTGGAGGAGGATCCTGTTTAAAAACCAGGCTCAGCTACAGTTTAGCAACAGAAGAGCTTTCCAAAACAGGGCTGTGCTCAGTGATTACGTGTCAGAATGCTTTGTGGATGAATATAAAAATGACTAGTTACATGGCTGCATGTACATTTTTTTTTCTAACATTTATTACTCACTAATGGAGAAGATTAAAATTCTCCTATGGTTTTAAGTCAAAGGATCCCTTAAACATATCCTGAAGTTTCATCTCCCTGGTGATTGTATGGCTTTACGGAAAGAAGGGCAGGGAAAGCAAGGCAAGGCACCAAAATACAACAAGAATTTAGTGTTCCTGTCCCTTTGCTTCAGGTCAGACTGAAGACAGTTCAAGCCTGAAAGTGACAGCTGGAGATATTATCATTTACAGATAATGCACCACTCTTTTTTGTCAGGCTGTTTATGCTCATTTGCAGGCATTCATGGCTCTTTTCTTTTTTTATTTGCTATGAGGAACATTACAGAATTTCATCTCTAGGGAATTCACTCCTTTTCCTTTATGCGAGCGGTATCAGGCACTCCTGTGTCTAGCTCAGTGACAGCCTGTGGCTCTCCTTCACCTCCCCTGGGCTGAACCAGATCTTCTCTACCAGGTACTTTTGGAATCTTTCCTTGGTGGGTGGCAGAGAATGGGTGTACCCGTTGCAGTGGACGCTGTGACTATCAAGTGAGCAAGTGCTTCAGAGGGGCCTGTAGATGGGGTCATAAAAATGGGGGAAAGGAGTACAAGTCATTGGAAGCCCAGGGCTCTTAATTTCTGTCCTTGAACTGGCATTGAGCACTGCTGTCTACTACCATCCATGTCCAGCCATGCAGGAGAAAAAGATGGGCCTTTTGAAGATGTAAAGTGAAAACCTTGGAGAAGTACTCTGAGAGACAGAGAGGAAATGGACAAGGATCTGCTTAAACTCAAATATTTAGAAAATGGGTCAAAAGTTGTGGAAATCGTTTAGAGCAGGATGGGCATCCATAGCCTCCTTTAAGAGGTTCATTTGCTGTGAGAAGGCCCTGGATATGCAGTTTGACTGGCAAATACAGTTCTTTCTGCTTCCTTGCATAATTTTATTTTCCTTCTGTGGCTGTGGAGGGGCAAAATCTCATCTGGGAGAAGGGTTGAATTGCTAATTTGCTTAATCTCATCATTCCACAAGTGTACAGAGACATAAATCCAGTGATCTTCCTGCACTACTTCTGGAAGCAGAAGTATGTGCAGAATGATGTAGGCAGCTAGTTCTTAAACCATAATTCATGAAATTATGTCAAGTGGTCAGCAGCTGGCAATACAACAATGCTGACTATTCTGGTGCTTTCAACTGAAAACATATGAAGAGGGTGCAAAGTGGTGTGAGAAGTCCTTAGGCATGACATTGGTCCAAAGGATTTGGGAAATATATTTTGTAGGTTTTTTAGGTCAGTGACCTAAACTCAGCTCAGGTCAGAACCAAACCCAAATTGATGTCATGTGGATGTTTTCCACAAAGCCAAAGACTAAAAATGCAGTTGAATCTTAAATTGGTTTCACTAGGGAAAAACAAAATAAAGCAAAGAATAAGAAAGCATCTTGGTCCCTGATATCCTGTCTCTGATATGGTATGTACATTGAGGAGATGTACATATCCATCTTTTTCCTGTTTGGTAATACTGGTATTAATTTTTAATAAAAAATTAGAAACAAGCTGGGTTTCTGAGGTTGCTGAGTCTACTTTACAAGCAATAAATTCACATAAACAAAATAGGTGCAGAAGGGATTAGGATATACAGCAGAGATAGGGAGTGGTCTCTGCCATGCGCAATCAATGTCAGTATTTTCATTCAGGATTAATTGCATTTTAGGAGTGGAAGAACTTATGCACATAAATTCCACAGCTCAATTTCGCACTGCAGGGTGAGAGACATTTTTCACAGTTATTGACAAAGGACATTCCAGCAACTAGTGAGATCTGGATTTCATTATATATTTTAGGCTGCAGTGCAAAGTAGTATCTGCCAGAAAAGAAAAAAAATGTGGTTGAAGCATGTTTTATTAATATATTGCTGCTGTTCTTGGATTATACTCCTGTAGGGGCTCACATCTGAAATGATACATCTGATAGGCTATACATTAGAGAGCATTTCAAGGTTCATTTTTTGGATCTGATTCTCTTACAATATACAGAGACGGGATAAATTCCTAGTTTAAGCATTCAGAGGCAAACTGTCGCTGCCCTTCTCCTGTAGATCATTGTTGCAGACCTTTATTTTAGTGCCCATGAACTAGAAGCACCAATATTACTATAGTGTAATCAGTTCTTACCATTGAGTTTGGTACCTCTGTATGTAATGAGTGAGTAGAGAGTGACTTCCCAGTCCAGACAGCTTCTTTCTAAATCTGCGGGATAAGCCAGTCCAATGTTGTCAACATTTCATTGCAGCAAATGGGCTGAGTCACAGGAGAAGCAGTGGCAGGAGGCCTGTGGTGCTAAGCAGAAAGCAGACCTGGAAGACCAAAAGAAGTGCATTTATTTCCCTGTTGTCTCACCCCAGAGAGCTGTAATAATGGTAAAAGTTCCCTGACAATTCATAATCTCCCAAATGAGCAAAACAAAAAAAGAGGGAAATCTGTATAACAGATTCCTTCAGAAAAATACGCAATTAAGACTGATATTTCCTTTGCTGGTTTTGCTTTCTTATCTCCATGTTAAAGACAGGCTTGTATATAAACCCACATGTGTTCCTGATATACGAACCCAGCTGCCTTGAAATCAATGGCAAAGTTCGTGTCTTCAGTGAAGACTCCTGGGTTTTGCCCATATTTATAGGATACGATTAAGCTGAAAACTTAAGGGGATCACAGCCTTCCAAAAACTAGAGTGGAGGAAGAAAGAAATGAGAAGGCAAATATGTTGTGAAAGAGATCCCAGGTGAAATAATTGGTCCAAATTTTCATGTCTGGATGTTGTTAGTTTTTCCATAATTACTCTAGCAAGCTCCTGCTTCCACTGAGGGGAAGTGACCTGGGATTCTTCCAGTAGCAATGGAAATTTTAACACACAAATGACCAGAACTGTTAAAGTTGCTTTACACATATGTGTCAGCACTGGCAGAATCAAGATATAGCAGACATCATACAGCTAAGTACAAATTTGTGTGTGTGTGTGTGTGCGCATACTCAAAATGGAAAGCAAGGGACTGAAAACCACTATCTACCAAGAAGAGATTGTTTTAAGTGTCAGCGTAAGATGTACAGTGATGTAGGCATGGGTGAAACATGATTTAGGTGTCTTAGAGAGTCATATCATTGGGGTAAGAAATTCTCATTTACACTGATAATCACCTATAGCTATGAGAGTATCTGGCGCAACATGCCTACTGCTGTTGGAAATGCCACTGTATTTGGGCCTCTAGTTCTCCTCAGTGTCCTTTCTACAGAGGCAGCTAATATTAAATGGTTACAAGATGTTGGTGCTTATAAAGTAGCTAACTTGCTTCAGCTCCCATAGTGCATGATTTTCTGATCCCCAGAAACAGGAAGCCACGTATCTGTGTTCTCCAAAACTGTTTGGGATCTGTCACATCTCTGCAGGATACAAAGCAGATGACCAGGTATCAAGTTCATTTAGTTCCTTTTCCACAGGCTCTATTCTCTGTTTTCTCATTTGTGTTACTGGTATTAGAGTTGCCATTCCTCCCAGAGGAAAAAAATAGACCAAAAAAAAAAAAAAAAAACCACAAAAAAAAAGCAACCAGAGAAAGTAGCCAAATCCTATTATGGACTAACAACATTGCAATTTATCAAAAAATACCTGCTGAAATGCACTAGTTTCACACCTCTACCATTGCCTTCCCTCTTGAAAACTGTCTGCAAATACCTGTTGTTAATAGTTGTCTGACACTAAACTGTGACTGACATGCCAATAGTATTTACCCTTAATCTCACCCTTGGAAATATACTAGTATATCTGATATAAGCTTATTCTTGTTGACTGCTAAGAATTAATTAAAGGAGTAGAGCTTGATGATTTCGTCCATGGTAGCTATTTGTAGCCTGGCTGGGGCCAGGATGCTATCGTACCTGCAATCATGAACCTGGAACATCAAGAGAAGCTCTTCCTCAGGGTAATCTCTGCTGAAGACAGTAGGTGGACATAAACAGATGGATGCAAGAGCTCAAGGAACAGTGATATAATGGAGGCAGGAGTGCCAGGCCACTGTGTTAGCGCACTGTTGGCCAAAGTTACATCAATTGGCTCATTGGCAGCGGTGTGGGGGTATCTTAGTAAAGGAGAGGCTTTAGAGAGCTTTTAAAGAACAATATGAAGGAGAAGAATGGGTATTTTTTTCCCCAAATAAAAGTGGCAAAATGTGATTTTGCTTATCAGCAACAAGAAGCAAAGGAAACCCAATACAGAACTGACTCTCCATTACTTAGTTCATTTAAGGCAAGATATCAAGTTTTTGTGTTAGAAAAATAGCTCTTTATTGCTGTACTGGTAGCCAAAAATGTCTAACATCTGTATGACTAGCATCTGCATGCCATCATGCACAGCAGAGAGCAGGCTACAAAATGACAAGAAGTTTTGGTAATGGAAAGATCAACAGCAGACTGGAACACCAACCAGAACTATTTATAGAGGGGGAGATTTAAGTCTCTTTGAGAAGAACGCAGAAGTGATTGAGAGACTGAGAGACTGACTGATGAGGAGAGAGTGAAAGAAGTAGATACATTAAGCCTGGGCAAATGACAAGCCAAAGTGAGTTGTGATATAAAGAACCAGAGAGCAGATTTTTTACAGGGAAGGCTGGGGCGATAAGATCAGTGGACAAAGGCAAGTCTAGGGTGAGACATATGAGGCCAAGGGAAATGATGTATTAAAACTTTGCAAGTGACTTCCCAAGGGCAATGGCAAGAGCTCACGGTGCTCGAGTCACTTAAATCTGGGCTGGGCAGAGCACCGGAGAACATCTTGTGGGCAGGGGAATAAGTCCTGGAGGGCCCTATCAGCCTTCTGCATCTGCACTACCTGGTTTGGGCATTCCAGTCCCGGAGCACACTGGATACATACACACATCCCGTGCAGAAAGAAGTAAAATAGGAAGCTCCCACCCCAGTTTCACATGCTTCGCAACCCTACGTAAAGGTGAGACCTTTGGAGCCTCTAGTGCCAGTTCCCCAGTATGTTAGAAGACCACCTTCTGATTTTAGTGACAAAAACCAGCCCTGCTGGCCCTGCAGAACGGGCACAGCTCTAGGGGAGAGAGCTGGGCTCTGTTACGGCTCACACATCATCGCCAGACTTGTTAGCTGGACTGGAAAGGCCCGGCCGAATCGTCCTCACCTCTCAGCTCTGCCAATCCTAACGCTGCTGGTGTGGCTACGCAGCCATAACTGAAGGCAGACTGGAAGGCGAGTGGCAGCAGGGTTATAATTCAGAGCTGAACACAGCTGAGAGCACTGGTCTGGGTAAAGTGGGAGATGGAACAACTGGCTTGATTCCCAGAGCTCCCAGCGGGGTGGCAAGCTAACTCTCAGCTTTTATTTTGTTTTTAACTGCTAAAGTCTGATGAGCCGATCTCAAATATTAATAGCCATAACACCTCCCCATATCGTTTTTAGAAACATACTCTGAGGCTCAGCTACACCACAGGCTTTAAGGGAAGACAGTGAGCCAGTCATCTGCTTGAAGCTGGAAGTGTGCCCGACAGATTTCCTAAGTCAGGGCCACATTCAGCACGGAAACAGCCCCAACTTTGCCACCGCCCCTGGTTTCAGCGGATTAGCCAGGTATGAATGAGGCTCTCACTACACCTGCGAGAGCAGTATGTAGGGTCTGCTGTAGAGAAAGAAAACTGGTGTTTTCTGTGTTCATGGCTGTCGGCTGTGTAGCCTGTCTCTTCAGAGCACTGCTCTTCGAGCATCTCTGGATGGGAATGTGGATACATAAGCAGGTTCTCCCACAGCAGCCTACAGCAAGCTTCACAGCCTTGTGATTTGCCACTAAGCTATACCATAACTGTTTTGCACCGCCATCTAGTGACACGTATGGATGCCTCAAACCCACTCAAACTCTTGCTTTTATCTGATTTATTGCAGTGAATTGAACAGGCAATGGTTTTGCAAGAAAAATAAATGTTTACATTTAAAAACAGTGACAAATGAGTGGGGCGTTTGATCTATAGGATGTGAGCTGTTTTCTTATTCTAAATGAAGAATAAAAACATCTACCGAAGCAATAACCTGTTCCCAGGCAGTGTTGAAGTTTGGCTGGCACTCACAGTCCCACCCCAGCTTCAGGTCTTGGCATGAGGCCTCATGACACACAAATGTCCCTCTGCTTTTAATATCAGTAAAAAAAAAATCTCCATTTATGTTTCATGAAAAATAGCCTCCAAATAAACATAATATGTAAATTGCATCTGTGCTCTTCCTTTTGAGCAAAACGAAAATATCTTTCCCTTAATCAGAGGCCTATTAAAACTGAAGTCTTGCTGAGAAGTTACTGATGAGTTCACCATTTGATGAGCCTGCTGCATAGTAAGCTTCCAAGTTTTGTAAGTCTGTGAGGAATGATAGGGGAAAAGAGTGATACAGAATCCAGAAAAGCCAATAACCTCCTTCTATAATCCTTAGCTGTCTAAAAAGGCACAAATCATTTTTTCCCCATACTTTTTTAACTTTAATATTTTGGAAAATGTTGAATTATTGCTGGATTTTTTATTTTTTATTTTTTTTACTTTGGAACCGATACTTCTTTCTCTACTTAAAGATTAATGAAAACCTTATGTTTGAAAAATGTAATAATGCTGAGGAATGGTGAAGCCCTTATTGTCCTGCAGCAAGCTTGGTACTTAATTAACACCCTTTCTAATGACTGTTCTTACTGTGGTTCTCCACATGCCATCCTTGGACAGGTCATAACAAGAAGTTACTTTGCCATCTACTGTATTCTTCCCATCCTTTCCCTTTTGAAGGGTTCTGGCTGTTTCACGGTGACACTGTGGTGTGTTTTTTTTTTTGCATTGAACAGAACGTTTTGGACTGATCCCTTAATCTGAAACAGACGTCTCTTCCCTCATCCCCCTCGCTAGCTGACGCTACAGCCAGAGGAGGACAGAGCCATTAAGGGGCTCAGCCCAGGGGAGCTCTCCCTCAACCCTGCTACGAGCTGGGTGCCCCTAGAAGGCAGCCTCTAGTTTCAACAGAAGCTCGGAGGGTGTGATGCAGGGGTGACAAGAAGCCCTGTTCGTGCGGCAAGCCCATATTACTTGCAAAATCTCAACCACAACTCCAGTTCTGTAGAAAGTCAGTTCCCTTTCTGTTTTTCCAGGAAGCAAGTGTAATAACACGCTATCTAGCAGGTCAGAAATACATGTGACTAGGCCTTGCTAAGTGTTTTTCTTGGCATTAGTGGGACAATGCAGAACAATGCCATAGTGCCTTCATTTAGTACATTCACTGACCCATCTCAGGCCAGTGTTTTTATGGGGATCTGTGCAGACTCATATAAATACAAGCCTCAGTCCCTGTCGCGCCATTCACAAAGGGGCTGTTGTGGCAATGCTATTTTTTTTCTGTTTCACACGTTGTGGCCTATCTTAGAGGATAATGTTGTCTATTTCTATTATTTCCTATTTGAGATCCTAGAACTGAAAGCTGACATTAAGCAGTATCCAGACCTCTGCTATCAGTAGCTTCAAGGCACTTTTGAAATACGTGCCTCATGACAGCCTTTATGGTAGCCTCAGTTTGCAGACACAGAGACAAAAGTGTAGGAAATTTCAGCGGTTTGATATGTCACTCTTTTGGGAACAGCCACCAGCAGTGTCAGCTCCCCTTCCCTTTCTGTCTGCACAGGACACGGACTCGGAGCTGTTGTTCTTGAAAGTGGATGCATCTCTTGACAGCTCTTCTAGTTAATAAGCAATGGACTATGCAGAGGTGGGAGAAACTACGTGAAGAAACATCTGGATGTTCCTGCAGTCTTGTGTATTACCTTGGAAAGCTTCCTAAGCATACGGCACAAGATCTGTCACTTCAAATGTAAAATGCATAGCTATAACGTCCTGTTAAAAGCAGCCAGTCTTAGAACACTGCATATTTTGAACCCTGGAATGTATGATTCATTTTTTAAAATCTATTTTTTTTTCTGTTGCTGCTACTAGTGGGCCTCTCATCACCTCATCTGTGTATTTCTGCCTTTCCTGTCCTTAGCCACAAAAGATAGGATTCTGATTCATGCCATTTTTCCATCCCATAGAATGCACAGCCTTAGCTGTGGGTTTGTCTGCTGAATGTATAACAAAAGTCAGCTCACAAGTATCCTGCTCCCATTTCCTGAGCATGGTGCATGGATTGTAGTGACTGCAGCCCTGGTGTCAGGAAAGGTTTTTGGAGTTTAGCAAACCTGGCAAGCAGCTGTGCACAGAACCGGAAAACCAAAAAGAATGAAGATCCAAGATCACATTAGGAAAGCGGTTGGGAGGGCAGAGGACAAGCTTCAAAGCTAGCAGGCAGTTTCTAGGCAAAGTGGTCTCAAAGAGCAGTTCGCAGCAGAATGAAGGATACAAATTACAACCCACCATTAAACCTTCCCTTCTCACCACCTTCCCTTCTACCTTGGCCATTTTCCTCTTCCTCTGGTTCTAAATGTAGCTGTACATGCCCCACTGTTTTAAGTCTCCACACATGCCATTGTTCCTGAATGCATTGACCATTCTCCCTTTCTTCCATGAGTCTTGACCCCCTTCTTTTTTTTTCTCTCTCTCTCTCTCCCCCTCCTGAGGCTGGGAGATTGGAATTTAAATTTCCTTGTGAGTGACTGCACTGCTGGTTCTACCTTTTTAAGGAGAAAATGCCCAATGTCCTGATTTTAAGTCAGAAAAATAAATAGCTTCTTTGTTTGAAGAGATGGTGGATGTAAACAGCTCTTTTTTGGGGTGTGTTTGTACGTGACTGGTTAGTAAATTAATTTGCTCTTCCATTCAGTTCCACCTCTGCAATGGCCACATCTTAAATCACTGCCTGCAGTGTCCATTGTCACCTCCCTTCCACCATATCTAAGATGGTAATAACAGTCCCAGATGTGAGAAGCCTGAGCCTCCAAGTCAAGAGTTTCAGTCTCAGCTGTTGGCAAATTGGAAGTTCTGGTGAGTAAGAGAAGGAGTGTGTTGGAAAGCTGACTTAAGTGAATGACTTCAGAAGGAGCTCACATTTATTTGGACTGGGTCTGCAAACTGCAGAAATACTTTGGGTATGTTTTCCTCATTCATTTATTGTACCTGAAATGTGTTATCAAAGATGTTTGTGTCCAATCAGGCTGGGAACCTAGTACTTCTGGGAAATCCAGGCCCTTTGTGATGGCTTCTCTAATTAGGTATCCAAAGTTGCTAGTAATTCATTATATTCTGCCTTACATAAAACCCCGTCCTGCTTCTTGAGTCAAGTGCAGGCTCCCAAAAATCTTATCAGAGAGACAGGATCGTATTAGTGGTAAAAGTGCCTATATCATGTCATACTTTGAGTCTGCATAAATGCTTATGGAGATTATTATATAGCTCAGGAGTACAATTAGAGTCTGAGGTGAGAACAAGGGCTTTGCACTGCACTATGTGAATTCCAAATGTAAGCAGAGGCCCTGCACCAGCAGCTTTCATCCTGATCTCAAATGTCACAGGTATCATCCTACAGAGCAGGCAGGGCATGCTACATTGCAGGTGTCCTCTGTACATCAACAGCTTGCTACATTTTCCTGTGAAATACCTTGGTTTCTGCCCAGCCAGATGTGTAAACACTTTCACCCAGGGGATGTCAAGATATATGTAAAATATTGGGATGGGTGTTGGCAATGTCTACAGAGCTCTGTGACCTCAGACGATTTGAGAGGATTTGTTTTCTTCCCCAAAACCAGAACTGGAAGAAGGAATGTACATTATGTTACAATATGCAGCCCTGGTGGCCACAGATAGCTCTTCAGTTCTAATTAAAGGCAGGATGGTTTGAGGAACATGTGGTTCCAGCTTAATATTCTGTGACAGCCCAAAACTAACCCTAACAAAAATGCTGTGAAATATCAACATGAGCAGAACTCTTCAGGGTAGGAAACAAAACCGTAGTAGCTGCTTGTACACAGTTCATGCACTGGTTCGAGCTAAAGGAAGCAGGACAGAGATTGACTGAGTGTGCATGGACCAGTATGTACAGTGCTGAAAGCAATATATAAATAGAAAGAGTAAGACACACCACTTAGATACTTACAGTAGGTTTGTTTTGGGGGAAATTCAGCCCTTTTTATCTCTTATAGAATAGATGCTCCAGGAAGAAATAGAAACAGCCTGGCACTGAAGCTAAGGAAGCCTGGTTCCCTGGGAGTGTAGTCTAGGGTTTGGATTACTTTCTGTCAGAAGGGTGAGGTCTGTCCAAGGAACCTAGGCTAAAAAGCAGACTACATGCCTGGAATGTGGGCTAGTGACTGATGTTGAAGAGGTAATTTAAACGGAGATAAAGACTTTCCTTGTACACACTCTGCTGAGCGTGACTACCAGCCATCTTACTGCCATCAACACAGTTGTCAGAATCAACCACCACTGGCATCCCAGTCATTTTGCATACCCAGGCACAAACAGTGGGATCCCAAAAACTCATAAAGCTAGGATTAGAAAGTAATGAGATCTCATACTGATGAGTCACAGTAATCCCCTTCTGAATGATATTGTTAAGAACAGGGAATGATGTAGATAAGAAACCCCTAGGACAAGACACATTGTTATTTGGAGGTGATGTGCATGAGTATTGCTCACCACTGGGAAGTAGGGCAGTGCTATGGAGGTGTCTGAAATATGACAGCAGAACCCAAGGGAAGGGAAAACAATTGCCATGGGCCCTGCCACCGCACTAGTTCAGTATGAGGACAAAGTACAGGAGATAGGTGATGGAAAATTGAAGTGAAATCACAAGTAGAAACATACAGTCTCACAGGTATCAAAGAAGGAAATGGAAAGGCTGCAAGGGATAGCCTTACACCTCTTGAAACTTACAGGGTTCAACAGCAGCCTACAGGCAGTGAGGAAAACCGAGGGCCTGCACTGAGTCAACAATGGCATAATTTGTTAATGATGTTGGAAGATAGCTACTTGATTTACCAGGACCAAAAAAGTGAACCCCCTCTGTGGTGTTTTAATTGTGTTCAGACTGTCCTCATCAGCCTGTTGGCAGAGGCCAGTGAGCACACATACCTACAGCCATCAGCCACCTCCAGTGCTCTTTCTGTGACAGTTGAACTGGGCACTGGATGAATTCCTAAGCATTTATCAGACTTAGCGTTTATAAAGAGCTTGCAAGAGGCAAACAGCAGGGCTGGAGAAATGCCAGTAAGTGATAATCCAAGAAGATTCAATGGCTTCTCTTTTGAGCAACAGTTGGAGAGCTCCTCCTCTTTGGAAAAGCCACTAAGGATACATATTCAGAGCTCAGATCTCCTAATTTGGGGACAGTATAAATTACTATCTTGTGTGATGCAAGTGAGAATGAGCAAGAAGAGAATAGTTTCTCATTTGCTTTGTGTGCTGTTCAGTTGACTTGTCTAGCTGAAATAACTCAGACACATCTGAGAACCTCTTTCATTTCACTTGTTTTTCAGGACAGGTGTGAGCTGTGGAGGAAATGGAACCATTTGTGAAATCATGACATCTGATAGAAACATCCAGCCTTCCTCTTGGTTTACTACCTGGGTAAAAAATTTGTTTATATGAAATGCTGGATTGCTTTGTGAACTACTTCAGCAGGCCAAGCCAAGCTGGTCTTCCAGCACAACGAATTTATGTCCTTACAGTGGCTTCCTGCCAGCATCCTCTCTATTGAACTGTATTTACATTAGCACTGTAAAACATTACTTCATTCAAGTGTCTGAAGTGAAGCACTCACTCCTTCCATGCACTTAGTTCCTGATTGTTGCCAGCTGGTGAGAAGTTAGCAGATTGCTTTTCCCAGCTGGCCCCTGCCATTCCTCCTATAATGAGAATTAAAGATAGTGGATCACTGAGGTTATTTAAGCTTTAGTTGCCTTTAGGTGGGGGTAAGTGCAAAATATTAGATGCTTCTTTCAACTTAGGTTGAAAGATGAATCCTTCTGTTAGCTTCAGCAGACATTGCCTTGGGTATCAGTTCTTGATGTCCTTGAGTCTACATAGTGGTAAGTGATCTGGATGATGGTTCACTGTCTTTCAGGTTATTTTTGTTTTTTTTTTCTTCCCTTTTTTTCCCCTGTAACTTTCTAAGTGCTTTATAAAGTGGAAGTATTTTCATTTTAGGGAAGGCAAAAATGGCGGAAGAAAAGGGCAGGTAATATTGTTGAGCCTGATATAGATTCCTCTCCTGAATCAGTAGGATGGTTTCAAGGTCTCTCACTGACCGATCTATGACAATTTCTATGGAAATGAAAGATTAAAAGAGGCTTGACTCTCCTTTGTGTGCACAGGTTGTGTTACTTCTGGATAAATGCTTCCAAAATGGAGTTAAAATCATATGTTTTCTGTATGTTCTAAACAGACTTTCTGAAGCACAGTCTTTGTTCTCTTTATTTCAAGAGGAGTTCTGAGGGAGGATTTTCATCCTTAAATTTCACTGAATATGCTTACATTACTCTCCTTGTCCTGTGTCACACTGTACTCCCCAAAAGCACAGGGACTCTGCTAGCTTACGAGAATGGGGGGGGAATGATTTCATGACTAAAAATGGATGGATGGTACCAGCTAATCCAGCTGATGAAGGGAATATGTATTTTGACTTGGATGTAAGAACGAAGTAAATAATCCTGCCTGGAAATTTGAAAAACACTTTGCTTTTAATGCTAAGAAACATGTGACTCCTAATTTAAGAAGAATAATTGTTAAATAGCTTGGAAATATGATTTCTCATACAAGTGCTCCATTTCTGGAACACTTAATTTTCTCAGTGTTAACTTGCAGACTGGGGCACTGAAAAACTTTTCCCACAATAATCCTTTTCTGGTTTAAAACACAAATCAGGATTTTAGGAGGCTGTCTTTCACTTTCTGGCTTAGTTCCCCTGCCTTTGAAAAGGGGAATTGCACTTGTCATACAAAATCAGGATTGTGTGAAATTTCTTAAGGTCCTTGGATTCAAGGTTTGAAGGAAATTACTGAGAGATAGTAGTACTTATATTACTGTTTCAATATAATTCATTCCTCAGTCCTGATTTGCTCACAGTTTTCAGTCTGAGGAAATGGCACACAGAGAATAAGGAAATGTTTTCATGGCTTTATAGGAGGCAGAGGAGGCATGTTGAGGGGCTGTAAGGGCAGTCAGCAGTAAAAATGACTGGTACTCCCTTATATATTAAGGTGGGCAACTTAAAAAAAAAAAGGCACTTGGGAGGGTTAGTTGATTTTTGTTTGCTTGTTTTAAGTGGAATCAATGCCTTTTTTTTTTTTGGCCTCTTAAATTTGCTATATGGGTGTTCACACCTTCATGGGAAGAAACCATTTTTACATTCCAAACCCAATGGAATCCTACTGACTAGGACAAAAACAGCCTCTCCTGGAGGTGAAGCCAGCCTCTCCCTCCCAGGCATACAAGCAGCTGCTATTCTTTCCTATACAAACAGTTTTCAAGTGCTGCAAGCCTGATTAAGGGTGAGTCTGCCTCACTGAAGCAGGTCTCTCTTTCTGAACAGAAAGTGCAGGTGACACCAGTGGAGATGCATTTAACTTTGCCTGGGAACTTGGCCTTATTTCTGATGATGAATATATTGACTTCTGTCTTACAGGGTCATGGCTGGTCAGCAATGAGGAAACATTAAAGACTCTGGAAGTGCATTTTGGCTCTGTCAAAGAATGTGAGCACACTTACTTCTGTTTATTTACTTCCCTCCTTCATTCCCCTCTTGCCTGTGGTGTAGATTAGAAGTAAAAGTCTCCAGAGAGTGGATTCCTCATTAAGATTCCTGATACCTCCTGGTATGCAGAGGCTGGGATTACCACATGAAGGGCATCCTGCTATTTTTGCCTCTGGTCCAGTCCCTTTGAAGGGACCCTGGAACACTTCACAATCATGCAGATTTATGAGCACTGAGTAGCCTGCCAGAGCCTTTCTGACATATTCCTGTAAACTAATTATGGGAAACTGCCCCAGGCCCCTGTCATTAAAAGTACATTCTTAGCATTTCATGAACAAAGCTTAGTTTCCTCCTTCTGTTCCTATAGGATATGATCTATTTCCTGACAGATGTTTATCCTGAAACATCAAGTGATTGTTTATGAGGAAAGTAAGTGAATAGAAGCATACCGTATCACCTAGGATGAGTCACAATGTGAATCCTGAATCCCCAGTGTGGTCTGAATTTCTCCAGTGCCTGAGGAGATTGCTTTTTAAGATTTGGGTTTGTTTAAATCTGTCTTGATTGGCAACTGGGCACTTCAAGTTCTGTAGCTGGTCATCAAGCCTTCATTTTCAGTGCTGCCTTAGCATAGCTTTTGACCAAAAGCTATTACCCACCTGCTGTCTATTTGAGCACTTTAATGAAATTAGTTGATCCCTCCAACTGCTTGTGCCTTGCTGGCTCTTAAACACTACAACATGAAGTGCCAAGAAAAACAGACATATAGAATAAACAAGAATGGCTGTTGGCAGGAGCAGAGTACTGGCTCATGTAGGCAGAAAAACACAGCATCCTTTGGCTGACAATCACATGTGATCCCAGGCACCTGGAGAGCTGAGTGGCCTGCATCAGCTGTATGTGCCTGAAGCAGACTGAGAGGTGATGGATACAGATGTAGATGCTCTCTCTACATGTGCACAATGCCCTTGTTGCCTTGCTAGGCAAGGATTACAGGGAGATCAAATTCAATTCATAGTCATGCAAATCATTCCTGGGGAGCCAGACTGAGACACCTTCTGGCTCAGAGAGGTGATCAGGTTATCACCATTTACCTGTTTATATCAGGCCAGCTGAGCTGCCATAACTACGTGTGCTTCAGGCTGCCTGACCTGTTAGTTACTGTTTTCTACTTAAAACCTCAGTGAAATGCCTAATATGTGTCAGCTCATTAACCTGAGCTGTCACTTGTGTTTGGTCAGTGTAGGAATCTCAGCTTCTTGCTGCTGTTGCTTATGGATGGTATCAGCTGGAACTTAATTCCTGATTAAGGACCTGAACTGTGTGTATGAACATAGACATTACACTTTTAAGTGTCATGTTTATGTGCACAGTGGTCACAAAGATACTGATTTCATTAACAGATCTTAAAAATCACAGGCTAGTGTTCTTGCCAAGGCTTTCAGTTGTGTGTAGGTCAAACACCAGATGATCTGCAAAGCACAAGGCTTTGAACTGACCCCTGCAATTATATGGCTGTCTTCCTGCTACAAGGTTTTGAGCTGCCAAGTAAAATGCAGTGAGGAAAATAATATGTGGAGGGATATTCATATTTTCCATCTGTAAATTATTAAAACCCACATGTCCAGAAGAAGAGACTTACCTATTATAATATTATTACTTAAGCTCTGATTTCAGGGTGTTTTTTCTTATTCCTAGATGTTTTTTGTTTTGTTCATATGTTACATGGAATATAGATTAATAATGGCAGCTGGGCCACAACAGGATGCATACCATTCAGTCTTCTGTTGTACAGATTTTTTTCTTCCTGGAAATGATGTGTCTGAAATTCTCCCACAGGGTGAGGCCAAAGCAGGAGGAGAACCTGAAACACACCTTCCTTCCCCTGACACCCACAGAAGAAGCACTGAGAAGTCTTCTACGAGGTGAAGAGCTGAGGGGACAGAAGGCTTCTTATAAAGGCTGCTGGAGATAGAAGAAATGGTAAGAAAAGGGGAATTGAGAGACAGGGTGAAGGAGTATTTGGGGAAGTGCTGATTGATGTCGAGGCAAACTGATGGAGGCTTAGAAAATAATCACAGGCCTCTCTTCCCTGTATCTTGTCACATGAAGAGGTGTGCTGTAGGGTAGAGCCCCAGCACAGTCTTTAATGCTGCTGGTGGTTATCTGATTTCCACTAGCTGAAGCTCTGGTTTTTGACTTGATTGTCTTCTACTCGCTCTTGTCATTAGTGAAAATTATTAAAGAAACAGGGGAGCAGAGAACTGAGCTGAGCCCACAGGGTTGCTGGAGGAGCAGCACAGCATAATTCCTGGTCTGAAATGGGTGAGGCAGTAATTGGGGTGTACAGGGTGGGGATTGATGTGGTCAAGTAAAGAATTGGCAGAATTAATTGCATGTGCATGTGGCTACTCTGCCTATTTTCCCTTTTCTCAGTAGTGTAGTTTGGCTCTGAGCCTATTCCAGAAAATCCTAGCTTTCCCCTTCATTATTTCCCATAGTAAAGGTTGAATAAAATCAAATGATAAATAAACTGTGGCCTCAAACTTTCCTTTAGGACTTGCAGGAAAGGCAGTTGTTAGTGTTTTTTGACTGTTCTCCCCCCCTCGATTTCTCATAGTTTCTCAACTTGTTCTGAGAAAAATTCTCAGGCTTTGCTCCTTAGAGCTGATGCTGATAAATGGCCTCAGCAAGAGACCCAGTGAATTCCCATAGTGGACTGAGACAGAGCTGCGTGTCCCTGTGATGATATTATTATTTTTTGGGAGGGGGAAAATGAGGGAGGGCAATAGGCTGCTTCCTCAGCTGGGGTCCTCTACTTGGAGACAGAGTGCAAAGCAAATTCAGCTCAGAGCTGCTGGAAATACTCAAGAAAAAGATTAGGTGATTTTGATGGTCCATGGATTAGCTGATAATGTGCCATTGGGGCCTCTTTCTGTAAGAAGGCTTTAGGGTTCACCCCACTCCAAACCCATCACCTGCAAATAGATATAAACCAAGCTCGGCTTACACTAGACAAGGCTGAAAAGCTGTGCAAGGAGCATACTTGATGGCCCTGAAAGGTGGCACAGCAGGTTGTTTTCTTTTCCCCAAGAAGATGTGGGATATAACAGTACTGCCTTCCGCTTCAGAACCAGCAGAGCAGATGCCAGCTTGAGGGGCTCTTCTACCACGCTCCTTAGAACAGGACAGGCATACTGTTCTTGCTATAGGCGTGCTTCACAGGGTGTGTGTCTGTGGTATATTGTCATGCTTTTTTTATCAGCATCCAGTGAAGGCGTTCTAGTGCCACTAAACCTAAGGCTTATGAGCCACAGGCTCCTCAACTCTGCTCCAGCTTTCCCATTGATATGACCCCATTCCAGAGACAGGGAGGACCTGTATTAGTAGTTGAATTTGTTGTGAAAGCACAAGTTTATGAAATGGTCACCACTGCAGCCTTTTCCATCCACCTCCACTTCGGTAGAAACAATATATTTAGTCTCACCTAATCCATCTCTGGCAATATGGCATAACTCCTACTACTCCTGATATTTATTTTTATGTATTTCTTAAACTGAAACAATATTCTCTCTTCTTTAAGTCTACTCCATACAGTAACATACCTCTGGATGCACTGCACTGTCAGCAAGATGTAGACAAACATTAAAGAGTCACTGCTGGAGTGGCAAGAATAAGAGGCTTAGAAAACATGACCTGTGAATAAAGGCTGAGAAAATCAGTTTTGTTTAGTCTGGAAAAAGAGAATATGGCAGGAGCAGGGGTGGGAAATATGATAGTTTTCAGAACTGTCTGAGGGTGTTACAGACAGGACAGTGATCAATTCTATGGGTCAGGGTGGGGTAAAGCAATAAATTGGCCTAAGTTCAGCAAAGGAGACTTGTATTAGGCCTTAAAGAAAAGGCGGGGGGTGGGGAAATCAAACTCCAGCTGCCAGGACTGTTGAGTGTTGGCAACTTAGGGCCTGTGGAATTATTGCTAGAGGGAGGCTCAAAAATGGACTGCAGGGGTGAAAACTGGAGAAAACAGATCCTAAAATTTCACTGCATTTCCAGTCACACTTCTGTGTATCATCATCAATGCAAATTCCATGCTTAGTCTTGACCATTTTCATCTAAATGCAGTCAGTTGTATTTTCATCTACTTTTATTTTCCCTTTCTTGCTGCATTTAGGTGTTTTCCCATATTGTACTCTTAATCCATTTCATATTGCCAGATGAAAATACTGGGTGGTTGTCAACTCAAAGGGCCTGGTTTCTATATTGCGTCCAATTTGAACACGGTCGTTTTTGTCTTTGTACATCCAGGGGAGTAGCTCTGTTTCTGTACAGTATCTAGCATACCAAGATTCTTGTCTGGCACTGGGACCCTAAACAATGCTACAGGACAAATACATTTAATTAGTTATCTTCACTCTTCCACAAAAAACTTATTCCTGTCTGTGGCCGCACTTGAGCAAGACTGGGGTGTTTGATGTGTTGAGCTCAATGAAATGTGGCTTCTAGTGCTTTGCAGGATGCCTGTAATAGGGAAGGTACAGTGTGAAGGGGCTGTGGCTGACTATCTAATGCTGCATGAAGAACACATTTGTTGTGTTACAAGTGCGTGCCAGAGAGCAGCAGGCCAGCAGTAGGATCTCACTTTGACAGAAAACACTGTGATATGCTAGTTCAAAGATGCGAAAATGAGCATGTAATTAGCCTGTCATGAAATGAATTGACTGAAGATACATATTACAACCAGGCCTTATGTGTTAGCTGCCCCATGAGGCAGGACCTGTACAGATTATGTGAGGTCAGACTGGAAGAAACAGTTTAGAGGCAAAAGGAGGAGGATCGTGTGTCCTGCTTAATGTTAGTGTCCTTAAGCAAGACCTAGTTGTCCTGTGCTTGACTTGCCAGAGGCATTACTGTCCCTAATGAGGAAGAAAGGGCTGAGTCCCTCCTCTGTCCATATAGGAGCACATACTGCTCCCGTGTTAACATCCAGATTTACAGCCCACATGTCATCATTCAGCACAGCAGAAAACACAGCCGAGGTTTCCCGTTGGGAAGCTGGCAGCCCTCAAGAACGTCCCCAGGAGCTCCTTGCTCCCTGCCTGCAGATAGGCAGCCAGCCCGTGGCCCCCTTGACAGCCCACTGCTTCTCAGCCTTGGGGCTCTGACCCCCCGGGCACTGACCCTGCTGGGGCTGCAACCCCTTGCAGGCGAGCTGCAGCCTGATGGGCACAGGGACTCACTCTTCAAAGGGGCAGGGGCTGAGTTCTTAAAACACCTCCATGCCCCACAGCCAATATCCTCAAGCTGGAGCAATTCAGAAATTTAGGGTTGTCTTTGAAGGTTGAGTTGTGACAGCTTAAAAGGCCCCTGAGATTCTCAGATGGGGCATGCTCTGGTGGTGTTTCAAGCCTGCTACAGCCACATTGTGCTGTCCACGGGAGGTTGTGGGCATGTCCAGCTCTGCCAGCTGTCCCACAGCCCTCTGTGCAGTAAGGGGCATGGGGGAAAGATGTCCACACAGAACCTGGGCTTTGTCTCCAGTGTGGGATAGAGTTAGTACAGACCTTCATCTCACTCTATTCTGCCATAACTAGTGGCAGAAGATGTGAAGCAGATGAGGACAACATGCCAAGCTTTACCTCATCATATCTGGGCATTGTTTGAAGGCAATGGAAAACTAGGACCACTGCCCTCCACAGAAAAGTCTGCAGAAGAGTATCTTGCACCTGGTGATGGTGCTCCACTTGGCTCAAGCTGCCCCTGCCCAAGTTGTGCCTCTTTTTGTGAGAACAAAGATTATCAAGGAGTGTTTCACTTTGAGGCTCTTCTGTAGAAAGTGTGGGGCACTTGTGTTCTGGTAATTAAGCTCTTTTTAAAGCATTTCAGCTTGGACATATGGCCTCCTTTCTCTCTCCATTTTATAGTGTCTCCTAGAGGTGTAAGCACGTCTGTGGTGCTGTTTCTTCCACTTGTGGTTTGCCTCCCACGCTCAAGTCCTTACAGCTGCCATACAAGTATGCTGTTTTTGAGGCTTTTCTCTTTGCAAGGTGTTGAGAAGAAATTGGGACTTAAATTATCCTGTAGGGTGTTGATGACACTTTCCCTTGCTGTGTTTTAGACCATGCTGGCTTGAGCTATCTTGTATCTATCCAAAGTTATTGCAGACAAGACAAGCTTTGATCTCTCCAAAAGTGCAGAAGTGGATGTCTGCCCATAATGTAATGTCTCTCCTATTATTGCTGAGCCTGGAACACAATAACATCTTATAGAGGGCTTTGGAGTTTAGATTACAGCCCATTTATTTATTTTGTTGGAGCACTGTCCCATAAGGAAAATCCTGTGCTGGGTTTAAAGAGCCAGACAATGGAGCAGCCGTCACATTTAGATGTTGCTTTTGAAACAATACCCTAATGCTACATCACTTTGCTCTGCTGGGTTCTGCTCCTACTCATCAATAGCAAAAATCACAAGATCAGATTTAGTAAAAAGGCTTTAGTGATGTTTAATGAAAAGCATGCTGAAAATGAAAACACTGGCTCAACAGTGCTGAAAAAGCTGAACAAGAAGCTCTTTGGTTCCTAGGTTTCTTCTTGAGCAGTGGATGTAAGCATTACCTCACACTCAGGAAGGAGGCAGGCAACAGATTGTTTGTCTCAGACTTTTGTGAGAAAAAAGTGATGTTACACTTAAAGTAAATAATAATGCCAAATGTATGCCAAAGATATTCCATACCTTACCGCTGAATCAAGAATTGGGTCAAGAATCCCTGCATATATAGAAAAGGAAAAAAAGATCTAGTCTGTCTGTGAAAATAACCTTACATTTTGAGTCTGCAGATAGCCCAAAATAACAGCTTCAAACTGTATGACCTGCTCTATTTGTACCTGATGCATTTTCTGTGATAAAAATACTGCTTGTTTTTCATTTTACAAATGTTTTGTTGAAAAATGTGTTTTTGAAAATTTTTAGTGAAAAAAGCAGATGCTGTTATGCTTGCTCTATTTGTCAAATTCCTCTCTTCCTCCAAGTTTTTAAAAATACAAATATGGTAAATATAAGCAGGTAAAAATACCTGTGTATTGCAAGGGGGTTTTACGCTTATTCTGATACCCTTTTGATTTATTAAAAAAAAAAAGGTAGAAAATGATTGAAATTGACAAAAAAAACACAAAAAACAACACAACACTAAGAGACATTGAAAAGCAAACCTTTGAAATTTATTCTCCAAAGTGAGCTTTCAATTCTCACCAGCTTGATTAGAGAAATTTAGATAACTGTTTTGTTGACACTTTCCCTATGAAAGGGAATTCTCGTATGGATTGTTTAGTATCTTAGACATCTTAAAAGAATTAGGTGGCCCTTAAGCATCTCTGTTAAACTCTCCAATGCTCTTGCTCTCTTAAAATTTGATTTTCACGATGCAATTATGTGCAAGAATTATGAAGACTGAAGTTGTGTGTGTATACATATATCCGAGACTAGGGCGAAGGGGATTCTGCATTAAGTATTTATTAAATTCTCGATGAACCCCTTGACAATGTTTCCATTTCTCAATGCGTATGAAGTGCTTGAGATCTCTCTGGTGCACCAGATCGCTGCAAAGCCTGGGAATCTTGCCATGAAAATTAGCGCTAGTTTGACATGGATTACATGGGTTTTTGCTAGTAATTACTGGAACAGTGCATTTGGTAAACTGGCATTTGATGCACACACACACATGGCAGGTCAAGCTGGGTAACAGGAAGCACTGTGAGCAGTTCTTTCAGCCAAGTTTTCTTTTTAAAGGACCAAGTCAGCAATAACAGACCAAAATAACAAGCCAAGTCCCAAACAGAACAGCCAAGACTTCACATGTTATCCCACCTAATTGCTTAAATCCTCCTTACTGATTACCTCTTTTAAGTCATCTGTTAAGGGTGCAAATGAAGTTTCCAAGCCCGTCCTCTGAACGTGGACCCATGCCAACCCAGGACCCTACTTACATACAGCTGCTCAGATCCATTTAAAAGTTTGTGCAGAGGGATATTCTGCTGCATAGATTGAGAAATACGAGGTGATGAGAGAACTGAAAACACAACACGTGCTTGGGTTCAGAGCAAAGGCTGTGGGTCCAACTGGAGGGCTGAAATGACTAACTTCTGAATGATTAACCGAGCAGCCTTTGGAGAACCCATAGTGCAGGAGCCTCGTATCTTCAAGATTTTTGTGAGATATGAAGAGCGTAGGTCTATGAGGTCTTTTCACAGAATAATTCAAAGCCTGGAAACCTTACCTTGGGGATGGAGATATAAGAAGCTTAATCTATTCATTTAAGCAAAGAGAAGGTGAAGAGGTGACTTGGTCAGAGCCCACAAGACTTTAGTGTGGTAGAGGGTTTCTGGGAACAAAGATCTCTTTTATGAGGCAGGGAGAGGCATAACAAACCCAGTGTCTGGAAGCTGCATCTAGGTTTATACAGATGGGAACTGAGGTGCAAAATCATGGGCTTGAGGCAGGAATCACTGGCAGAAATTCTCTGCCTGGTGTTACGCCGCAGATCAGACTAGGTCATCACAACCAGCGCTCTTGGCTTTGAAATCTGTGCGCCTATGATTAACGTGATTCCCACATTATATGCACACATCAGCATTACATTTAGCCACTGAAGAAGAGAGAGAATGCATCCAATTAGCTCTGGGCTTTCTGCCCAAAAAGGGAAAATGAAGTGGGATTTTGTTTAAGGACAACCCCAACAACTCTGCAAAACACCATGGGATCATTAGCACTTAGGCAGAGGGGACTGGATTTCGAGGGCCAGCACAAAAGACCCTGCAGAATGAACTCTGTTCAGTGAGCTGTATTGAAGGAGGGACTGTGCCTACCTTGCTCCTGGCTTTGTTACAGTCCTAGAAAGTACAGAACATGCTTAGATAACCAAATCAGTGGTATGCAGGGCTGTACTGCTTTAGAAACAGCAGGTACAAGAAACCTTTATTTCCATAGGGTCTTGCATAAATTGAAAGGAGAATATCCTCTTCTCTGAGGCTGGTCATGTTAAAAGGGTTGGTGTGGATGATAGTGATGGGAGGCAATTGTTCCTATAGAGCAGGCCTCATTTAAATGTTTAGTTTTTCCTGGGAATCTAAGTTCTCATAAGAACTTTGAAAGAGTCAGTTTCAAGTGTTCTTGATTCACAATACAGGGGAAAAAAAGCAAGTTTCAAAGCTACAAAATATGTTTTTCAAATGCAAAAGAACTTGTCTTTGAAAAGGTAAGCAAAATACCTTTTTTATCTGCACTCTCAAAATCTTTTTGATGCACTTAATGGGTATCAATGAAATGCTTTGGTGATTCAAATAGAAAATGTTTTAATTTCAGTGGATGAGAAGTGTTTGGTCCTTTGACAATTTATTTGGATCAGGAAATATTTTGAAATTGTTCATGGAATAAGAAAAGCCAGTGCCGATACAGTCTGAAGTTCTGCTCCCATGGGGTGCCAAGACACCTATAATCGTCACCCATGTGTGTAGGTGAGCCCTTTTAATACAGCTGCTTTGTTTTGATTTTCCATTCTTTCTGGCAGAGTGGCCAGTTATCCTAACCAGACACTTGTATTTGCTGAACGTTTCCTGTCATCTGACTCCAAAGCCCTCAGTTTGAGTAGGGCTATAAGGCAAGGGTAATTGTGTTCGCTCTTCTAGGAATTCAGGTGGTTGTTGCCTTCTCATTCTCTTCTCTCTAGCATCCAAACTGAGTAACAAGGCAGGCTGTTTCTGACTGTCATTTAAAAAGACCATAGTTACCCTTCTTGAGTTGTGTAACTTGGTCTGGGATTTTTTCCTTCTGTTTTCCAGCCACTTTGAGGAGGAAGTATCATGTGAACTTGTGCTTTTGATCTCACCTGGGGTTGTAGGTCTGCACTATGCAAACCTGAAACAACTGTTTTAAAGAGCCCTTTCGTTTTCATCTTGTTGCTATTGGCAGGAAAAAAAGTGTGCAAAAGTAAGAGAAGAATTTTTTCCTGGCTGATTTGAAAACTGAATGGTTCACTGTTGCTTTTTTTTTTTTTTTCTTTTCTAAAAGTCCTTTACGTGGGACTGGTTTTTGAGGGCTTGTGATCACATATATAATTTGTTTTTCATCTAGCCACATCAGTTTACTCCATTTACAAAAGAGGCTTTCAGCACCTGACCCTATATTCAGGGCAAGTTCTGCAACCTTTAATTGTTTAATTAGCTGGTGCTAGTTTAAAAATATTTAACAGTGCCCTTTTAGCTAAATAGGTTATTTCAGGAAGCATCCCCACCAAATATTTTCATTCCTGTTTTACTTCCTTTTTCTTTGCTACTTTACTGAGAAAAGGAAGCAACAGCCATGATCTTTGGATCTTTGAGGGTGATCTTCAAATAATTGCAAGTAGCTCTCATTTTCACAACTGGTGAAATAAAATCCTCTACCTGAAGCCCCCTTTTTGCTGAGGATGTTTGTGCCTGATGTTCTTTTTGCTGGTGTGTTGAGGGGACTTAAAATAAATAAATAAATTAGGCCTTGTATCTTTCCATTACTTTTTAGTTTATTTAGTGGTGACTGGGCAATCCTTTCATCTGAAGCCTTGTGTGCTCTTTCTTTTTCCATAAAACTTTGGAATCAGATAAAACCCTAATGCAGGCATGGAAGTACTTTGCATAAAGTAACAAGTAGCATGCAACATGAAGGCTGCTTGTCCTAGTTTCCTCTGTCAAAAAGAAGGATATTGAGTAAAAGTGAAAGGCAGCACTTATAAAGGTGATTAAAAGGTATTCTTTTAAATGCTACTTAACTGGGGACAGTGGCACTGACAGAATTTGAGGGTTTTCTTTGTGGGCAAATTTTGGCTCAATGAGGAGAAAAAATAGGCTTCTGGGAAGCTTTTTCTTCTTCTAGTGACAACTAGCTACTCCTGCTGCAGGAAGATGACAAGACATTTGCTTTCTTCATCAGGCTGTCAGCTGACCTCTCCATGTTTATTTCTGGTAGAATGTCTGATGTTTTTAAGATCAGGACACTGGCAGCCAAAAAAATAAAGAATCAGCTGTTTGCCTCTACCCCTACCCATTCTGAGAGGGATAAAGAGGAGCGAACATAAAGTACCCCAACATCACTTTGTAGACTGCAGACTTTTCAAAGTCAGCATTGCACTTGGCTGAAATGATGAGATGCTGACATTAAATGCTGGTCAGGCAGAGCCAGTGTTAATATTTTCAATGCTTTAGAAAAAAAAAAATGAAAGTATGTAAACTAATTCTACTTCTGTTATGATGAAGTTCCTTCATAACATCTGAGCAAAATCAAAGCTGTGTTTGAGAACCTAGGCAAAGTATAATTTTTCTGCTCCTTATTTGGAACAGGGTGGGGTGGGGAGAAATGATGTTAAAAATGTTTAGTGACAGTCAACTTCCTTTCCTCGTCCCTGTTTCAAAAATTCCAAATTAGAGCATAAAGAAATCAGGTTGATTCCCATGGTCAACAGCAGACAATGCCAATGAATACACGTACTGTCAGCTAGTGAAATGCATAATCCCTATGTGCCAGAACAGAGACAATGGAGACAAAAGCCACAACCTTTCAACTCCAAATATATCACTGGGCTAAACTCTGCTGACACGGCTAAGAAAAAGACTGATCTAAAGAAATTACTATGCAAGAAAAAAAGCCCTCCTTGTCTAGCACCAACCCCTTGTGCCTAGCAGCATTGGCACTGGCTAGGTACTCAGTCTACAGGGCACAAAACTGTGTGCTATTACTAAGTTACAGGGAAGACACAACTCCTGCAGCAGCTGAGCACTTCCAAACATTAACACATTAATTCTGGTAGCCCCACTGCAAAGTACTAATGTGTTAGTCCTGTCCATTTCACAGGTGAAGATACGGGGCCATTGCTAGCACATTATTTTCCCTTCAGCGTTAACTTGGTCTGCACTGAGTTCTACCTGTGCCCATATAGTAGGCCGGCATATTTTAACTCCAGCAGGCTCATCTGCTACCTGCCTGCTCTGCAGCCTGATCTAGCTCCTCCACTCCACATTGTTAACACAGGACCCCCTGTGCAGCTCATGCGTTAGTTCATGGTATGGTCCTCCTCTATTCTAGCTTCTCACCATAGCAAGTTAGTGGCTGTCATACACAGGGAACGTTGCACTTCGTCTGAAGAAGGCCCCTCTTATGAAAATCTGGAAATGAAGGCTGCTGAGTGGGAAGTGAGCACCAGACTGTCTGAGAACCAGACTATCCAACAAACATTGCTTTATCAGTCTGTTGAGATAAAGGGGGCTAAGCCAGTATCATTCCACCACCACAGCTTATCTTCTAGAATCCCTCTGTATCTTACAATGACTAATGTTGTGAATGACAGCTTCTTTCCAAATACTCCAAGAAAAAAATGTTGGCCCAAGTTGGTGAGAAGTAACATCCAAGAGATACAGCAATGTTAGGCAGTTCAGTGCTTTGCATTACACAGTTAGTATTTCTTACAGTTCTCTTTTTACTGCTTGGATGACATTGTATGGCAATGTCTTCCTGGAGGGTGGATAAGAATATCAAGTCTGGGAAGATGGAGTAGTAATTCTTGCTGTCCCTTGTAGAAGAGAAAGAAAGGGGAGGAGATTGCAAGCTAGAACACATGGGATATATAGAGATGCTTAGGCTTCTTGTCAAAGGAAGCCAGCTGTGAACAATTCTGTATCATGACCCAAGCTTTTTTCTGGTACCAGCTTAGCTGTAATTTGGCCAGGTCAATCACTGAAGCAAGGTGGGCTTAAAGAAAGGGATTTACCTTATGTGGTTTCCCAGTGCTGGGAAAAACCTGGTGCTGCTGATGAGGAGGAAATGGTATAATAAACAGATATATGTTAAAAAGAGATTGAGACCAAGAGAGTGCTGTTTACCTGTGGGAACAAGTGAGGCGTTAAGAAGATGTTTCTATTGGAAGAAACATACTGGTAGTTTTCACTGTTCCTGTGCCTAGTGAAACAGGACCTCTGTAAGTAAATAAATTATACTAAAAATGTGTTTATGTTTCTAACTCCTCCTTCAACAGGAATTTAACTATGTACAAAGATTCATCAAACCTGGCTCTGCAGAGAGATAAAAGCAGTAAAGAGGTGAAGAAATAATTTTATTTTAGCAATTTTCAAGCTTTTACCTTTCATACTCACTGTAGTCTGTTCAATTTCTTTGTTACAGTGGGAGAGGTGGGTGTCATTCCCCCTGCCTTGGATATCACTGTCCAATCTGTTCTTTGTATTTAACTGCTCGCTTAGTTCAACAGCCACTTGCATATCCACAAACTTCTCTTTTTAAAATATTTCTTTGGCTCTAGGCGTTTTTGCTGCTTATCTCAAGAATCCATCTACTTGGCTCTCCTACAAATTTGCATCAGCTTAGGCAAGTTGCACTTGGCTAGGCTGCAGTGCCCTTACCCATGCTAAGCAGTGCCTTGCTACGCAAACAGCCTGCTGTCATGAGCAGTGCTGCTCAGCAGAGAAGATATTAGCTGGCTGCAGAAAAAGCCCTTTACTTGATCAAAAAATCTGTGTGATAAGAATCTTCCCCATGGATGATGAAAGTCTGTTTCTTCCTTCCTTTGGTGAGCACGTTGAGCCCTACAGATCAAAACCTGTCTATACAGGCTAAACATAGCTGAGTATTTGTAGGCGTTTCTGTGGTACCTAAAGTCAACAGTGTTGGGAAAGAACCTGTCAGGAGGCAGGGAAGTTACCTCTAAGAAGGTGATATTTTTTAATAACCAGAGAGAATGCCAAAAGCAAAAGCTTGCCAGGGAACAATTTGTGAAAACATTTGGTCTAATGATTTGCTAGTTCTTAAACATACTTGGTGAAATTGGTCTTCTTTGTATTAGAAATATCTTCACTGTACATAGGTGAATATTTATAGAAAAGCCAATCCCCGAGCCTTCAGCTCATCACTGCTTTTCTTTCTTTAAAGCTTGGTATTTATATCATCTAACCGTAGGGTAGTTTTGTTTGTGAATCTGGCTGACCAAAGTCCCGAGGGCCTGCCACAAGAAAGAAAGCTTCTCCACTGGTTAAAAACAACTTTTCCACTGGATGTGCTGGGAAATGTCTTACTGAATGAAGTAGCTTTTCTGAAGAGGGGACAGCTTTGTGGTATAATTCTGCTGACTACACTGAACTTCTACCTCAGAAAGATTCTGACCCTCCACCTTTTGCCTTTGCTATCATAAAAGCATCTGCTTTTTACTGGATGGTTGAATCTGCATGAGTTTCTCGCAAGAACGGTAAGTCTTACTCTGAGAGACAAGACTTCAAGAGGATTCGCTACATGGCAGCAAATTGCAGAGAATATATCACTAAAGCATCTTTGATACAAGCAAAAAAAACCCAAAAAAATAGTCATTATACACTCTACTGTTTGAAAAGCCCGAGAAGGTAAATTTAAAGAGTAGAGACTATAGCTTCCATTTCAGAACATCAGCAGTGTGAGGTCCTCAAAGTCATACCAAGACAAGCTCTACCACTTCAGCAGCCAAAATTAGCTTCATCTAAGGCCATTGCAAGGGTCATATATGTTTTATAAACAGAAGTTACCTAAAATTGGAATTTGCCATCTTATCCATCCAGCTGCTGAGGTTTAGCTATAAAGGAACACTGGTACAAACAATTCCATGTCTGAACTAACAAAACAAAACTAAAACTGATGAGGTTTTGCAACACCAAAACTGCCTATCATAGCAGAGGTAAGAATAAACTGAACCACTTTATTTGAGTCCCAAATTGTGGTGCTTTGGATGAACAGAGACCAAGGCCAGGCTACCCACAGAAAGTTCAATGCAGCCACCCAGGTCAGAGTCCAGGCACAACAGTGAGGACGATTGTTTGTAGTTTCTGAAAAGAGAACTGAAGTATCTCTCATGACCAGAAAGCTGGCCTTCTGTTGAGAGGAAACCTAAGTGTTGACGTCACGATACCAAGCTGTAGGCACTACATCTGCAGAACAAGTTTTCTCCTTTGCCAGTCACAGCAGGGCACTGTAACTAACTGTTTTTGGAAGCAATAACCTCATCCATAATTAGTGGCTGAGTGGCTACACATACAAAATACTCTTTTAACATTCTTTCTTTGCATTAATTCTGCTGCTGCACAGACAAGAAAAAGTGACCTTCAGGTTTCATTTGGATTTATTTATCTCCTGACCACTTGAAACTTGTGGCCATTTATCTCACAGCCTGGGAATGAACCTTGGCATCTCACCTGGCCACTTGATGACATAACTGCCCAAAGTTGCCCTATATTTTTCATCTTCATGTCCTAGATGAGTTTCCTTGGCCTCCATTAATCTTCCATTAAAGATGATGTTTCTCTCCAAGGTTTCGATAACTGTTCCCAGCCTACCATGCTTCAGGTCTCAGTCTGCTAAACTTCTTCAGCTATGTGGAGCATTCACTTTTTTTCTTTTTTTTCTTTTTTTTCCCCAATAAACTTGAAGTTATTTTAAAGCTGGAATATGAAAACGTCTTTGCAAAGGAGGTATAGATAAGAAAACCAGGGTCAGTTGGGTCACCCAAACTGTATTTTAGCTGAGGGTCTCTTAGCTAACCAATCCGTTTACCATACTTGAGGATGTGAACAAACAGATTATTAAAAACATGTGTTCTTGTAGAAATGAAACTGTCGCAAGATATTCTTAGAACAAGTGGTAAGAGAGGACAACACTTATTTTCACTTTTGGTCAGGTAACTCGCCAGTAGATGTGCATAAGATTAGTGGGCTCTGATCAGATCTTGCTAGTAGCTTTTTTGGAAAGGTTGGGACAAACAATGTAGTATCTATATAACAGTATTTAATTAAATAAAATGTTCAGTCTGTCACCACATGAAATGTATTTATGGTGTTTTTGCAGAGCAGAGGTTTTTGACTGTCCTCTGTCCAAGGCATCTTGAAATGCTTTATGTCACCTGCCTCTCTCTAGCAGTAATGCTCTGACATTTTCTAATTAAATCTGTGCAACTGTTTACACTGGAATTAAACTTCAGGAAAAGAGATGTAGAAGGTTGCAGAGGGCTGTGTCTTAATTATCCTCTTTTCTCATCTCATGGCTCATGCTGGTTTGCACTCTGCTTAAATAAAGCAATATGGTTCTTCTGAGAGCCCAGGACTGCAAATATCATGCTAGTCTGTAGCTTTGCTGATGTTTTGTGCAGTACCAGATGTTTTTTATTGAGGAAACTCTACTATGTAGTTGAATAATTTAGGTCTCTACAGGCCTTATTGTTCTGTTTTGGACAGGGTGAATAAGAGAGTACTAAATCCTTTGAAGAGTTAGGAAATGACAGTAACTGGTATAGTATGTACTCCACAACTGATGAAGAACCAGATGATCTTTTTTTCTCTCTCTCTTTTTTTTCTGTTTCTGAAAGCACAGAATGGCCTGCAATGGGTGTACTGAGGAGAGAGAAGAAAAAAAAAAACAACCACCAAACAAAAAAAAATCAGGAGCTTTCTTCTGTTTTTCTTGTAGTTTCAAAACGATTAGAAAATAATACTCTCTTCAAGAGCTTTGCCAGCTGCTTAGACCCAAGCCACTCAATGGCCACCTAAGTTGCTCACCTTATTTACATTATCTCAACATGCATCAGTTTCCTACTCTGTAAAAGTTCTTAATCTCTGAAAGAGACTTTCCTTTTTCTTTGTAAATTGCTTTGAGATCTAAGGGTAAAAAATGAAGGTCGCCATGTGAGTACTTGACAAACTGGTTGCTGGGCTATGGTGATACTTCAGCTGTGAAAGTAAAGCTGATGGCTGGCAAATGAGATGTACATTTTCTTTGTCTTTGTACATTTTCTTCATGCACATTCCTCTGTGCTCTATGCAGAGGACCCTCAATTTTGGCTCTGTTAGTTGAGGCTGAGGCTTTGATGAATTTGACACTGAAAAATGCTCTTTTACATAAGATAGTGGAGAGTTTGGTCAGTGCACCATGTAAAATTTGTTGCTGTGTATGGGTAGGTCTTGAAGGTTGCAAATGGTGTCACGCATATTCCATGACATCTTTTGACAGCAGCGACGTGTTGGGTCGAATGAACTTTGGGCTGCACCTCCGTGCTTTGGGAGTCTTTCTGTGAGTCGGGCCAGTGGGAGCAAATCAGCCTGGGAGGTGGCAGAGGTACGAAATGTCTCCTCCTCCTTTGCCAAGTCAACTTTTTGGAAGCACAGGACAGCTGTCTTGAATATCTCAAAGCAACAACTTGTATGAGATCAGAGTGCAGCTCTGGGCTTCATCACCCAGATTTCTAGTGTGATTGTGCCAAAGCAGAAGGTTTGGCTGGCTTGCGAGGAACATCCTTGTGGAATGGGGGCACTCCTTTGAAATGAATATGGCTGGATGGGGAAAAGTGGGGAGGGCTGAATGCAGAATTTATCCGATTGTACATTTCACATGATGAAATTTCCCTTACTAAAGCAAACCAGGCCAAAAGAGAGAGGGAAAAAAAAAAAAAAGAACAGAGGGAACTGAGTTTTTTTTGTGGTTGAGCTGTGCTTCACGTGCTGTTCTGCATTATGAAATGAATCCAACTGTATCCAGCAGATTTTAATTAACTTTTATTAGGAGGAAAAAATTAGCTCTCTGATACAGAAGACTATTTCAAAAATGAAGTATCTTGGCTATTTTTAATCCCAAATGCACAAAAGATCTAGACTACAATACATTCCAGTGGTTTGAAATATTTCAATTGGAAAAAATAAGTGAAGCTAGTTTTGTCATATGGGAAGACATCGCCACATCCTTAGGTTTCATTGCCTCTACTTGCACTGAAATAAATTGAAATAATTTTGGTTTGAAATCATGAAGAAATTAGAGCTCCAAGGATGAAAACTTTACTGTGAATGTCAGTGTTGAGGGAAATATTTAGAGCTAAATTGCTAAGTTCTCTAAAAATTCTTTAACTGAATGAGCCAAATCTATGAAGGACAATGCTGATTTTGGGCCTAATATCAGCAACGCATCTGTCTATGTCAGAGATTATAGAAATACATCGGGGATATGGACTTGGAGGTCCTCATGAGCTTGTCCCCAGTGTCCTTAAAAAGTGGCTGATTTACTTGCATGCCATGGTTAAGCTCTGACCTACTCTCTCTCACGTTTAATTTCTTCAGAGAAACTCTCTCTGGTATTTCAGAGAATTCTCTCAATTTCAGAGAATTCTCTCTGGTATTTCAGAGAAATTCTCTCTGTTTTTTTTAACATGAAGTAAGGGAATGTACATTTGTCCTCTTTTTTTATTATTATTTTTTTTAGCTAAGTTAGTAGGCTATTGCTGTTTTTCAGTTTCAGCTAGTAACTCTTGAACCCGCTGGAAATCTTGAAGATAACTATATTCCTACAAGTTTTGTGACAATCAGACACTAAGAAGAGAGGAAAGATCCAAAGTAATGCCTTTATCAAGGAGACGTGGAAAGCAAGCAATCTGTCCACTTCGTTTCATCAGCAATGCTTTTTCTTTTGCAGGGGTGAGCACGGAAGGCATTTATTTCATAGTGGGAACAGTGGACAGCTAGATTTACTGCAGTGAGGGACAGAAGAAGCAGGGGAAAAGAGTCTTATTGGAGTCTTCTTACCAAGTAATTATTATTATTCACAATATTTGGGCTAAGTGAATCAAAGCATTTTGGAAAAATACTAACATCTTCCTCTGCCCCCCAAAAAAGGTAGAGTAACATTCACTTAGTCCTTGTCTTAGAAGTTATGTACTTCTGTCTCTCAACTGATGGACTGAATTTTGTTTAAACTCAGCTTTTTTCTAGATATATGGAAAGAATAAGGAATAAATCAGACACAGCTAGGATCTTTAAAAGTGTAAATTGGATCCAGCTTATTTGAGGTTTCAAGGAGACATGGCAAATATAAGTTGCCATCCAGGATCTAGAGAGGAAAAGTATGTAATCCAGTGCAAGTATGTCTGCTTTCAAATTCAATTATTTCTGAAACTGAAGTATATTATATGATAGTAAATCTGTCTTTTTGAAGTCTGCTACTACTGTGTATTGTTTATTAAGAAATAACAAATTCTGAGACACATATTAACTTTTTCTTAATGGAGCCTAGAGGAAGACTGTGGGAAAAATTGCTTAAGAAGCGAAGCATTTGGCCCAATATTCATAATTTGTCACCGTATTATCATTTTTAAAGATTTTTGTCCAGGGTAAATAATAAATTTAAGAAGTGCAGAACTGAATCCAAAAGCATTCCTATTTTATGGAACAACTATATTGCCAAGAAGCATATTTTAAATCCCTCTTCATTAGCAACATTATTGACTCTGAAACAGACAATTCAGCCTGTTCTCCCCACCAAAACAGAAAATAATTGTTTGGGGGCAGTGTTCAAACACTCGTTGCATAAGTAAATCACTCCTACTACATATTCTCACTCAATTCTCCATGATCTAATATAGATGTAAACATCTAATATTTTTAAAGCAAAATGGTGCACCAGAATTTAGGGGGAAGTTTTAGGCCATAACCACAGAAAAAGGTCTGTAACTAGAGGCCCGTAGCTGAGGTATTAAAGAGCCTTCATCTCCTTTTCAGTCCCCAAGGTGAACACTTTAATTTCCAACACTCATCCTTCTTGGGGAGTGCGTCAGTGTTCGGTACTGGACAGGGGAGCACACTGCAGGGGAGTACAGCAAAGCTGAGTGGCTGCAGGCTGTGGAAGGCCAGTTGTGCTGGGGGTATGCTCCCAGAGCAAGACATGGCCTCTGTTGCGACGAGCATGCAATCTGAGACAAGGTCCCCCACGGCCTCTGGCATGGCTGGCTGACAGAGAGAGCTGGACACGGTTTGTCTGCAGATCATAACTTCCTCGGTGTGGTTGCTTGTGTGTCAGCAAAGGCTTGGGACAAGCTCAGCTGGGGAAAAGGGAAACTGGAGACTCCTGGCTTGCAGCTCAGGCTTCAGACCCCGCAGCCATCCTGTGTGTTTCTCCACGTACCTCCACTGGGGTTCTTTCTGGGGTCATCTTTAAGATATGTGTATTCACCCAAGGACCAGTTCTCTATATAACATGCTTATGTTGCCCTGCTGTGCCAGAAGTCTTTTCTCTAGATCTGCATTGTTTGCTCATTTCATCATCGTTCTTTCCCATCTCATGCTGGTAAAGGGCTTAGCTGTTTCCAGCTGGTACTCTACTGAATTTGCAATTCATTATGTATCAAGTAACTTTTAAAACAACTCTCATAGTTTGATCTTGCCAGTTACCCACAATCTCCAGCTTGGTGCTCCTGCTTAATTCTCTTTGTAAAACAAAGTTGAACCAAGGATGAGGAGATTTCTTAAAAGAAAACCTGTCTGTCTTTGTAGGGGAACAGGAAGGAAATATCCCAGAAGTACTTAACAGGGAACCGTGTCTCAGATTCAATATGTTGCTTTGTTTCCAGGACCTTCAGTTCATAGAAACTTATATGATCTGTTGTTCATGTAGAGGTAAAACTCTAGGGTTTCTGGTGACTTTACAGAGGTGTCCCACTGGTCATGCAACAAATACAGACTGCACAGGTCTGAGCAATTAATGAATAGAATGATAATTCTATTTTGGGGCAGCTAGACGGGTTGTGATCCAGTGGTTTACTCTGGTCTACAGCGGTCCACTAGTTTTCAGTGTCTTTCTTTTCATCTGCTGAAGTTAAGTCTATGCAGATGGGCAAAGAGAAGCCCAGGAAGGTGTGTGGCCGCATTGGGGCAGCTCTGGGCCTCAGGATAAGGATGGCACATTGCATGGCAAAAAAATATGATGTTCACAGAGAAGTCTGTTATCTGGCACTGATGTTATTGGGACCTTTCGGTGAGCAGTTACAGTGAGGATGCCATTACATGCTGAGCCTCAAGACAAGAACATGTTGATCTCATGCTTCTCTGCTAGGGCTGCAGTGATACCCATTTCTGACACAACTGTATGACCATTTCTCTGTACATCCCTATATCTGCCTTGTTGAGAAGACAAACGAGTTTTTCTCCAGCAGCACAAAGGTGGAGAGTTACAGTATTTTGGCAGGGAAGGGAAAATGATGGGCACCAGTGGTGCAGGACTGGAGGTTTCTTTGCCTTTCCTGATTACCCTGTGACTGTACGGTGCATGAACATTGATCTAATGGGCACCCAAGGGTGTATGCAGGAGCTTGGGCTGGGAAGAGCAGGTACAGAGGGGATCCATCAGCCTCCCCAGGTCATTTTGTACAGGAGAGTAAAGAAAATAGGCCAATTCTCTGGCGAGGACTATTGCTTTAGGCAAGTGAAAAAGTTGCTCTGGTGAACAGCCTGCTCTAAAGGTCTGCAGAGCAAAGCAGCATCACAGTGCACATTTGGGCAAGTAGTATGTCCTGGGAGAGATGCAAAAGCTTTTGAATGGCAAAAGATGTGAGGTTCAGACCCTACTAGATGCAAGCTGTTCCCATGCAGAAAGGTCCCTGGTGACAATGTCAATTTTTGATCTGTTTTTCTGAACCAGAAAAATCAATGTTTGCTCATTCTGGCTCAGCTTCAGCAAAATCGTCAAAATAAAAGTTTCTGTGTGGTCTGAGATTAAAAATATCAGTTCAAACTGGTTTTTTGTTTGGATTCAGTTCAACACTCTCTCCAACACAGAATTAAGCTCTGGAGGGACTGCCCATTCTCAAAGAGTACCAGTGTGCCTGGATGGTAAAAGGAAGGGTTTTAATTGCTCAGTTAATTTTCATCTCAGTTTTGCCCGGGTTTTGCTACGTTATCATCGTGTAATTCCATGTGTTGCTGCTCCCTCATCGCTCAGCACCCTCACTGGGATGAGCAGGTGGGCCACATCTTGATTCCTAGCAGGTAAAACCCTCTCTTTACAAGATTACCACTGTGCTTGTACCTCCACAACAGCAAAGAGGCCAGTGGCTGATGAGGCCATGGAAATGGGCTTCTTGCCCTTAGAGCGGAGTCTGGAGATTAAGGTTGCAACACACCAGCATGTGCTGTTTTGGCAGTAGCCACTGCTGTAGCTAATCTTTGAATACGTGGGAGATATTAGGCTCCAGGATCATTAATCATACATTCATTTATTTTAATGAAAAGAAAGAAAAAAGACTCCAGTTTCACTGGAAAAGGGTAAAGAAAAGCTTGACCTGGTGCCAGACTTAGACTGATTAAAAGGAGACTCACTTTCCCCATCTTTATAGATGTGAATGCTGCCAGCTCATGGGCCCCAGCCTGTAAGTCTGGAGTGCAGGCTGGAGCAAAAGCGCTGGCTTTTTCTGAGCTTTTCTCTGTGCAATAACTGTAATGTTTAGACCAAGGTCAGGCTGGAATGAGCTTTTTCCCCTGGAGGGACAACATCACTGTATGATGCCAGAACCAGCTGGCACGGGGTGATGTTCCTTTACTGGATTATCCCTTCCCATCCTGTCTGCCTCCTCTTCCTGTGACCCCACACCCTGTGCTCAGAAGCATCCTTCAGCCCGCCTGCCGTGCTCATGCGATCTAACTGGCAGCTCACCCGTTGTCGCTCTGGTAAAGGTTTTGGTGGGCTATTTGCTCTCCCTCACCCCCCTCCCTAAGCCATTCTTTCTTACTTTATGTAGACGCAGACTCAGATGTACAACAATCTGCTTTATCAGCCTGGGCCTTCTCATACAGCAGAGATTTACACCCTGCTGCCGTGGTTACAGCCTGACTTCACTGGCTAGGAATTAGACTACTGTATGGTCTCCTAAGCTGAGTAGGCATTTGAAGGGCAACTGCTTTGCAGTGAGCAATTTAATTAGTTAGTTTTTTTTTTTTTTTGTGCAGAAGGAAGCAAAATGGCCAAGTCATCCATTTTATCTTATTTTTGGCCAACTCTCTCCTGAAGTCCCTTAAAGCCATTTCACATGTGTAACAAATGAGAGAGTTTGGGCCACAATATTCAGGGCTTTAACTATAGATAGGGTTACACAGGCTCCCTGGTAATGATGCAGTGTGCTATATGACAGTTCCTTTCACCTGCGTTTGGGCAGTAGATTGCTGTTTTATTTTATAACAAGGATCCCCATTTGAACTGCAGTTGAATTGGTTCCACTGCTGAGAGGGAACCGTTCCAAAAGAGACTTTATTTTCCTTCATAAAATGTGTCCTGTAGTGGTTCTTCCTTTTCTTTTTTTCTGGTAAAGTTTGTAAAATGTTTACTGAGAAGTGTGGCAAGATATAAGTTTTGCAGGACCTGGGTTTATTTTCCATTCAGTCATACCTGTACCACAGGAGAAAATAATAAGCTTTAACTGGTGCAACTGAGCACAGAGTTTGACTTAGCTGTTTTTCAGCAATTACTGTAATGTCTTAAACTTTAGCTTATTTGAATTCTTGCAAAATAACCTGTGAAATCATAGGCAGTTCACTTGGCAATTTAATTCTCACATCCACTTATTATATTTCATTTGGTCTTCTGTAACCTATTTGTTTACTTCAAAAAAAAAGAATTGCCACATGATATTAGATATTATGGTATTTTGTATCCGCATATAGCCACTATTAATTGCTTCAGGAAAGCTGTAAAGGTCTGAGTAGCAAATACTTACTAAATAACCAGATATTGATTAAAATTACTTCCTTCCATCTCTTTCAATTTGTGAAAAATTAATTCCTGGTCTCAGCAACTCCCTCAGTGCGTGCCCAGGTTTTTCTTTTCTCCTCTATTAGATGTGAGCTGGAATTTACCTCTTCAGAATAATACTTACCTTTTCAGTTTGATGTTAATCTGCACCAGTTTTCCCTCCACCTTGACATTCCTCAAAATCATTGCACATATATGGCAGCAAAAGGATCAGGTCAACAGTGTACAAAGCTGATGCTACAGATTTACACAGCCTCTGAAATACTGAACCAATATTCAGTAAGGTTCCAGTCTTTTTGGATCGTTTTCTGATTTTTCTTAAGCATCTTCATTCTGACATCAAAAGCCTCAGTATAGAAACTTTCTTCTGCCCCTGGTCACATTCATTACTTAACTCTGGAACCTCCTCTGTGTCTCTTTTGGAGGTGAGTAGAGTATTACAGGTGTATGCTGTTGATTCATGTAACACTTCCATAATAGTCAATGCTTTATTCCTCATTCCTCATAAACACTCTATTTTGAGTCTTAGAAGATAAACAGGTAATGCAACACTATCTTTTAGTCAGTAATTTGTTGTAAAAACTGTCATGCATAAAAGATCATTTTTTCATTTGTATTTCATTCATCCTGTGTTTTGGTTCTGTTATCCAGGACTCAATGGCTTTCTTCTCATTTATTTGTTCCACTCAGAGCTTCTGTTTTCCAACAGTACTGCTATCTTTATTATCTGAAGAGATTAACTCTAGATTAGACTTATCACCACTGCTCACTTTGCCAAAGACTGAGGTGATCAAGGTTCTCTGCAGCTAAATCCCTTAACTACTTTGCATTCAATACACACGGGGTCCATCCAGATGATTTCAGAAACACAAAAATAGGTTCCTAGAGCATTTTGTCAAAGAAGAGGAGTAATGAGAGGGATGAGTACTAATATACGGAGCCTCTCACCTGTAAGTCCGTAGATCAAATCCATGATAAACAAAACTTGGTTAGTCTTTATCCTCTTTGGTTGTTTTGTGCTCCCTCTAGTTCCAGCAGGCAGCTGTGTAATAGCAAGCACTAAAAGCTCCCACTGCAGCATGTTCTGCAGCAAGGCGGACTGCATGTGACATATGGACAGCTGAACCCTAAAGCTAGTTTTAAAAGTAGCTATGAGATAGATTTACGTGGCTCCCGTGTAACTTTCCTAACAGGGAAGAAGCATATGGAAAGCTGTCAAACCAGTGCTAAACAAATTTTAAAGGAATGCACTTACTGATCACTTAGCTATTCAGGTGTGAATTCTTGGCCTCATGTAAGCACTAGAAAAACTCCCCCTGAATTCTTTTGGCTTTAGCCACAGGCCTCTGGAAGATTCATTTGAATAAACATGGGATCTGTTACAGAAGGCCCAAGGCCAAGGTGATGTGGGCCCCCCCTTACACAGTAATTTTCAGGTTTTTCAGCTGAGGTTTTGACTTACGGTATATCTCTAATATTTTCAAGTTGCTTGGGAGGGGAAAGTCAGGAAGGAGTAGATGGGGTTTCACCTTGTCTGAATTATAATCTGGACTTGATTGCTGTTCCACAGCTTTGATCAACACCACTGATTTACCATCATTAACAAGTAACGCTGCAGTGGAGCCTGTAACATTGCCCTGACCTCAGCCACAACCTCTCCCTGGGTATGAGCTCGAGTTTGGTGCCTGCTCTGACTGTTTGCAGACTGAAGCAGCAGTCTGAACAGCGCTCAGGCCGGAAGGGAGAGCCAAGGTGCATTACATCATATGTTAGTAATTCAACCTAGAGGCAGTTCTACCAGCACTTGCTGAATTTCTCTTTCTTTCCTCTCTTCTCCTGGGAAGAAAGCTGATTTCTATTATAACAGGTGCTAATCATATATTGTGGCTTTCCTGGACTGCCCAAATGGCCTGTTGGCAAGAAATAGCTCTCTATTAAGTGAGACAGGGAATAAAGTATCTTTAAACAGGTAAAAATGAATCACAGTATTGTAGTCAGAAGGATGATGTTTGATCAAGTTTTTCTACAACACCCTGCACACAAATGCTCCATAGATCACTGTTACATACAGTATTTAAGTGGGAATATCTGCATTCATGTAGACCTTTGTAGACAGAGTCTCTTAAGATTCTGTACAGCCGGTGAATTACTATATAACTAAATAGATATTATGATGAGAAAAAATTATGACCATTACTTGTCTTCCATTCTGTGCAGCCTAAGATTCCACAAAAATCTCTTCTTGAAAGCCTTAACTTTCATCTGGCACTTAGCTTCAAGAAAGACATCCTGGTTCAAAATCTTCAA
This sequence comes from Anser anser, assembly GCF_964211835.1. NCBI lineage: Eukaryota > Metazoa > Chordata > Aves > Anseriformes > Anatidae > Anser > Anser anser. Next base: position 96,113,437 of record NC_139720.1, read on the forward strand.
GTAAAGGAGAGGCAATTATACATCCAGTCACTTGATTCACATGGTTGACATACTTCAATATTCATTTTTTGCGTATTAGATTTATCTGAATTTGCCCCAGCATTGATTTCCAGTCATGAGATTTCGTGAAGCTTCTGAGCTAAGATTATGCATGTGCTGTTTGGGGCAGAAGCACAGTGTAACATGCAAACCATAAATCTCAAATCTTACTGAGATCTGCTTACTAATTCTTCTTGAAGCAGTCCTCAACTGCTACAAACGTTGCAGGGAATTCTGTCTGAAGATAAGGAATGGGCCTCAGAGTTCATGGGAGTGTGGTGCCACTAAGTCGGGAAGACTGAATAAGCTTAGTATTTGTTTTGCCACAGCAGTGCCATTAGGGAAGGTTTCCCAGAGAGTTAGAGGCAGCACATATTACTGGAGAAAGTAGACACTTGCTCAAACATCTGGCTGGTATCCAGTCACTTGTTTTGTGCGATGTAAGGTCTGGTCTTTTTCCCTTTTTTAATCAGTGGGCATTATGAGTTAATCCTGCTTTAGTCCTTGAGCTATGGTCTATTGTAGAATTAGTACATCATGCCCTAGGAGACTAACTCTACCTTTGACTCAGCATATCTTATTTCCATTTGTGCAGAAACGTCTTGGATCCAAACTGTGTAAGTCATACTCAGTGGAGACTTGCTTTTATTAAAGCTGGTGGCTTACCCAGGTTGGGGTGAGGTAGCTTACCTCTCAATTCACGTTTCTGCAATGGCTCAAAAATATTTTTAACATGAGGTCTTAATCAATTTTGTGAAAATAAAAGCTTTTCTTCTGCTTTTTTACAGTCTTCCACTTGGTCATGTCGATACATCCATGCTGCTAAATACACCTTTCCCAGAACAAGTGGTGTAGTGTGGCTTACAGCCATATGCAAGGCTAACCTGCTCAAGAAAAGGCTGGCAATGTTCACACTGAATACTTTTTCACCTCCCCAAGAACTTATATGGCAGCCTGTTAGCCCTAGATATAATCAATATTTTAAAATATTTTTCCTTTCCATTCAAATACCTGCAACCGTAAGGGCTGTATTGCAGCTCACTGGGATGATGTTTTGATTAGACGAATTCAGCAGTATAAATTACATGCTGTGCATGTAGCATGAGGATTTGTCAGAATGCTTGAGAGCACAAAGTGTGCTGAAATGGTGCTGTAAAGGTGTACTCAGGTTTGGTATGGTTTGTAGCTGCAGTTTATATCTATACCAGCTGTCTGGAGCAGACCACAGAATGAACTGTCCTGTCAATTGTGCCTGTGTTTTCCTTTTGCAGAAACCTATTTGGCTCTGTCCTGAAAGAATGTGAAGAGTAACCTGACCTATATGCAGACAGGTATTCCCAGACTAACTAAAAAGGAAGTTACTTGACAATTGTAGGCACAGTTCTGGGAAACCTATGTGTCAGGTCCCGCTTAGCCAGAGGCTTTGTGTGTGACCTGAAAGATACCACTTGCCCTCTTCACACCTCATTTTCCCATCTATAAAATTTCTGACTCTTGTCTTGTCAATATAATGTTAGTACTGCTAACAGGAACTCTCCCTTTCCTTGTCTGTTTAGAGAATTCAGCATAATGCGACAGCTTAGTTGCAGTTTGCAGGCTCTGCTCTAATAGAACTGATAACTGTAATAAGAAGACATTTCAAATTTTACTTCTGTTTATGATCACCATTTGAAAACACTAAGTATTTGTTCTTTGATTGTTTGGGTGGGTGGTTTTACTTTTTTGTTTTGTTTTTAATGTTGTCCTTTTAGGACTATTTTAGGCTGGTACAGAGGACTATGTCTTAATTCTTTTCTTCCCCAAATGAGCACATACACATACCTTATGGAAAAAAAAAAAAGAATATTTTCCACACCCAGCTCTTCATATAAGCGTCTTGTGCATTCCATGCATGCCAGGTGAAGGAGTAAGACCCACGGAAGCTCTCACTTGAGGCAGAGGCTTGCTTTGGTTAGGAGCCCACATAAAATGACTCAAATCTTTTTTGAGAGCTTTTGAAATCTACAGAAATTTGGCAGCTGATCCAGAATTGCTGGGAGATGGCAGTACACCTGAACTGCTGATACAGAAGCAAGTCACTGATGTGTACACCTAATTAGTGTAGAGCAAAAGAGGACCGTGGGACTAAGATTTGCAGGCTCCCTAAATCTAATCTATTGCTGTCATTATCCACTTGTTTTCCTAACACTGCTCGTGGACTCCTCAAATCCATCTTAAAACAGCTGCTTACTACTTTTTGCTATCACTACAGTTCATTGACTTCACAGCAACAATTTGAAGAACTTGGAATCAGACTCCTCCTCCGCACTGAGGGTACTGAAACTCACCTGGACACTGTCTAAACATGTGCCTCAAATGAAACCTGTGCATTAATCAGTGAGTCCAGTTCTTCAAGATATGTATGCACCTGACACGTTGTCGAATTTACATCCTTTGCTTAGACATGCAGGCTCCCTTATAACTGCTTCTGTAGGAGTTTTCAGAACGTGATTAGCACTCCTAGGGGTGGAAAGAGGTAGAGGAGATCATGAGATGACAGCAGAGGGATGGAAGTCCTCTGCAGCATAAGAGATGGTTTTGCGTGCTGAGCAGTGGGCTGAATTGCCCATTCTGTGTGATTATGTAATGAAAGACCCCATTGTACAACGTGATACACACAGGGGAAAGGGGCTAGAGCTGCTCTGGGAACCTTCAGCCTGAACTTCCTGACCTTTGCGCAATTAAAATTTCAGACAGCCTTGCATGTATGCGTGCTTTTGGCACTGCATTCTCGAGAGGGTGGCTGTTTTCATTTTGGCCAAGAGACTTCAAAACATTGTTGGATAAATAAATGTAAATCAGCTGCAGATACCATTGTGTGTGACTCTCACTCCCTAAAACTGCTGCGAATACTAAACTGAGAGTCTGAGAGCTGTTTATGTTAATAAGGTAATTTGAAAGGTGCTAGGGTGAGGTAAGGGAAAACAAAGAGAAGGATCAGCAAAGTGCTTATGAACCCTAGTCTGTTTTTCCTTTCACTGGCAGTGCAGCCAAGTGCTGCACAAAACATATGATTGTTGCCCTCTTTAACTCCAGTTTTCCTCTGCAAATTCCAAGCAGGCCTAACACTCCTGAGTGTTAAGCACAGCCCTGTGCACAGGCTGCCCAGCAGCTGCTTTTTCAGTTACAGCTCTCAGTCTCCTGTAACTTGTTAATTACATACTGCCTATCTGAATATGCCAGATGACTGTGTGAACTTTCTGTGACTTAATATTTACAGCACATTAGCTCTTGCAAGCCCCATCTGAGTTTGGACTGGATAATGCAGTATAATTTGTGCTGTATAATGTACAAGCCTGCCTTAGGGATAGTATGTTGGAGAGATATCTGAGCTAGCTGTAAGTAAACTCAGTCCTATATATGAAGGAGTCTCATCTTCTCCGCAAGGTCAATTATCAGTTAGCCTCAGTAGATTTCCACGCTAAGAAAGCTCAACTGTTTCTGAACTAATTTTGGTGTCTGGACAGTGAAAACATACTCTGCTGGAGACAAGGCCTGAACCTGGGCTTCTCTACTGCCCTTCATACACGTGCTTGTAAGAAATGCACACCTCGTCTTTATTAACTTCAAGGCACTTTCTTAAAGTTCTTGACAATATACGAGTGCAAAAATATGAGAGTGGGAGAAACTATAATTTTCTGCCTCAGCAGCGCTAAAGACTTTAGTGTAAATGGCGATTAAGCTCTTTGATTCTGGATAATACAGCACGATCAGTGACACTAAGTCCTTGGAATTTGTGGGGATTTTCTTTTCTTTCCCCCAAAAGGAGAACAACCACCCTAACAGGTCACTGGCTTCTCAAAGGGGAATATTACCAGATGGAAAACGGACTAAGCTCTGCTCGGAGGGAGGCCTTTCTGGTATGGAAAGAATGAATAAGCTATGGTACATGTCTTCCAGTATTTGGTAACTTTAGTAAATTCCAAGCAAGCTGAGAGTTTTATTCATTGCAGCACAGGGCAATGTACTCATTCACTGGGTTCACCTTCACATGCTTTTCTCCCCAGTCTCTAGATGAGGATAAGAAGATTTAAAAAAATATTCTGGTTATGAGTCATCCAAGTGTCATAATCAAGACCTGGTAATACCACATAATATCAGTCTCATGCAAGCTATAACTCCCTCTGAGATGCTGAGCCATGCAGCGTTTCAGCTGTACACTTTCCTGTTTAAATACATTTTTGTGGCCCAGCTCAGGTCTAGACTACTGTAATTCAAAATCCAGAAAATCTACTTAATATTACTATTTTTGAAAGAATAAAAAAATAAAAGGAGAGAAGAAAGAACCAAACCTTATTTGGATGGTCATTGGCATGAAATATGGCTGTTGCTTGGCTCAGGAAGATTTACTTTTGGAGACTGTGCTCTTGTGGGCTGCATTACTCCTAACCTTCCTGTTGTGCTCTTTATGGAGCAAAGCAGGTCTTCCGCAAGTACCTAGAGCACCAACAGCTCACTGAACCGCATGAGTACAGTAAGGCAGGGAACTGGGTTGTCACCAGGACTGGCATCCTGCTTCCAGCCCCGATTTCAGTTCTCTGTATGGCATCTTAGTTTTCTTACAGAAGAAGTAACCAGTATCTCCCTGGATTCAAGAAGCTTAACTGGTATTTTGGGATCCTGTGGGAGGCACAGATAATCTTCAGACAGTATCAGAAAGGTAAAGTGGTGAATAAAACCCAGTTTTCTAAAGAAAGGTTGCTTCCGATCAGATTTTCCTTAGGAAATCTGCGTGATGAGGTAAGCCCAGTGTCAGCAAGAGTGTGTCACATCAGGGGTTCAGTTCAGGTTTATCTGGAACTGAAACCATTCCTCTTTGGTTTCAGTAGAGGCCACTAATGGTTTGTTAACCAAGCTGGTAAGTTGGAACTGACTCACAACAGTTAACGCTAGAAAAGATGAAGTAGAAACGGAGCTTCAGGGAGAGAAAACATTTGCTCCCCTTGGTAATTAACTAATGTAAATATGGAGAGGGTCCAGTTCCGGTATAAGTTCCCAAAGGCTCCAAAACAACACCCCAATTCTGGTTCAAATGGGAAATGACAATTCTAAGTGTGGTCGAGTTCATTTCTCTGAATGCATTGCACAGCAAGCATGCTCTTCTCTCAGGTGTCTTGATCGCCAGCTGTAAGACGTGATGGATGCTACAAACATGAAGAGCACTACTGACTCATTTACTCAGTGTTCCTGACAAGGTGGCTCTCTATTCAATTCCCTACATTGGCAATTCCATAGTCCAGTTTAATCGTATTTGAACCAGTCAATAATGTTTCTGCTACTTAGGAAATTACTGTTCCATTCAACAGCTTTTCCTGTCTTACTGTTTCTTGTAGCATCACCATAGATAGTTCTTCCTCCATGAAGGCCAGACTAATTAAAATCTGTGGTAGTTTTTTCTCCCTCTGTGTGGCTCTGTACAGAGGACCAGATTTGCCTCCCCTCCACATTGAAAAGTTACTCACATGAGTAGTTCAACAGAAAGGAATACACTTGTATGACTAATCTGCTCAGCAGCATAAAAGTTCACTGTCTGGACTAGAACTAAATGACTTTAAAGAGTGCTACACAGGTTGCAGAGGGGGTGGATTAAAACTCAGGAGTCCCCTGTGGCAAATGCCATACTTTGATAACTAGACTGTTCTTCCTGTCTAGCTAAACTGAGTCTGCCATTTCTTTTTATCAGATTTTTTTTTCCTTTACAAAGGAAATGCAAAGGTCTTTAGTGTTTTGATAAACCACGTATAAATTTGGACCTTTGTAAGGGTCTGCTCAGTTGTGCAATTCTGTCTTGGAATAAATGCTTGGAAATGTTGAAGGTCGTGTTTCTCCTGGACATTTGCTTACCAGATTTGTTGAGCTAGCAAACATGTTGCTGTATGTTGGCACATACATTACCTCAGCTTAAACTAATTTATGGCATCTCTGACACAGTTCCCATTCCAAACAACGGTCTTAATCAGTCCGACTCAGAAACATATACAATGCTGAGGAGCTGTAACTACTAGTAGCTTTTCTCTTTAGTAGGACTTTGGCGCTGGTCCATTTTTCAGCCCTTGGTGAACAAACATGGAAAGCATCTTACTGAAGCAGATATGGCATTGACAGATGGATGAGTGTTTTTTCTTCTGTCAGGAAGAACAAAAACATGGTGAGACAACAGGAGGACAGGGGAAGTCGTAGAAGAAAACCCAGTCTGTTTCCTTAAACAGAGATGTCTGGAGTGAGCCTGTATCAGAGCATCATAACATTTACTTATTGTTTCTCGAGTTGCTAAGGAAGGTAGAGATTACTGAGGTAGTGGAGTATCTCTGTGATCACTTCAGAAGATAGGGACGCTGGGGCTGGCTCTTGCTGTGCCTCTAAAAAAAACTGCAATGAAAGAACACCCAGAGAGAGAGGAATAAGAACTGGATTTGTGCCACTATGATTCCTCTATCAAACTTAATTAACTCAAAGTTTATGTGCCCCTCATTTAAAGATACCCAAGAGGCTGCCCCAGACTGTAGAGATTACGTATCTCTTTATGGACCACTCTGGAGTTCAGGAGGACTAGCATCTGCACTGTATATCATGTCTCTCCTAGCTATCTGCAGTTTGCTTTGGCTTGCCCTGCCTCTCTTATTTATGCTAAGTACAACGTAGGAGAGCAGTTGGTTATGCACCATACTGTGCCTGCACAGGCTGTGGCCACTTCTCAGTAGGGTCCTGAATTTGGCTTGATATTCCTTCCAGCATGGATTTAACCGAGGAGAAGGAAAGAGAAGCAGAAATGAAAGGTTAAGAATTTAGAGATGTTCTAGGTACCATCAAGGATAATCCTCAGTCCATCAGTTTCTGCAGCTTGTCTCATATCTCAGGAAAAGAATTAGGGAAATTAGCTAAAGGAATTCACTTTAAAGAATGGTCAATGTTTGGAAGTGTTTTCCTTAAAATTTGCCCCAAATATATTTTTTACATTTAACTCAGAATTTCTCACAGCTTCTTCCTTTATTTTCCAGCTAAGTGAAATGTTGTTTTAAAAGATAACTGAGTGTCTTTTAAAGGAAATAAGGGAAGAAAAAAGAGAGGAAACTAAAAAAGTGGTCAAGAAACCCAAACGAAACTTTGCAAGACTTTGCTTTTTCACTAAATAACCTGAAACCATGAAAAACAAAATCTCTATAAAGTTTGGTTCAACTTTTTCTTCATCTCATGATGCATCAAAAATGCAGTAAGGCGAACAGCTGCCGAGGTGATGAGTTGTATGCCCCAGAGATGGAGACTGAGCAAGGGTGTGAGTCCAGCCCAGCTGTCACCTCCACCCCAAGAAATGGGCTCCTGGTGAAGCCCATGGATGGGTGTGAAGTAGTCTTTTTTCACTGAGCCAGTGTAACTCACCCTTGCTGTTAGCAACTTTACCCAACTCTTCCCTGCGAGGGACACCCTGAAATACCAGGTATTTTGCCCTGATTTTATTTATGATGGGAAACCGAAGGAAAGGAAAGCATGACTCAGTGCTGAGTTATTTTTGCCACTCCGGGTAAGGCGGTGTTGTTAGCAGTATCCCAAACACCGGAGTTGGCAGTGTGCTGCACTGAGCTGGGCTGCCCAGGACAGAAGAAAATAGAGCTGTTTTCAAGCATTCTTGTGTTTCTGTTGCAAGACTGCCCCTTCACAAAGCATTGTGCCCTGCCTTGACCCTCCTGCCCCACAGAAGGGGCTGTTCTGTCCAAACGTGGGGCAATTACTCTGATGCTTAGGACATGTGGGTTACTCCTGGGGGGCTGCAGAAGGTGCAGGAGCCTTGCAAGCCGGGCTGCCCTGAGGGAGAGGCAGGGGTCTGCAAATTGGGAAGGCTGGGTAAAACCCCTGGCAGAGGGGTGCTGTGGTGGGGAGGTGAGGGGCTGGCAGTTTGCAGTTGGCGGTTGGAAGATGGCGGTTGGTGGTTGGTGGTTGGCAGTTGGCCGTCAGCAGTTGGCCACGGAACATTCCGGAACCCTCCTGAGGAAGCTGCTGAGAAACCTGGACTGTGCAGCCCCTGCTGGGGTAAGAGCTGGTGGCCATGGCTCTTTTGAGGCTCTTGTGAAGGTGGGAGAGGGGGCACCTGCTCTGTGTTCTTTGTTTTTTGTTTGTTTGTTTGTGGGGTTATTGTTGGTTTTTTTGTTTGTTTGTTTGTTTGTGGGGTTGTTTGTTTGTTTGTTTGTTTGTTTGTTCAGTTGCCCCAGCATGTCTCCCTTGCACCCATTCTGATATTCCCTGCTGTGGTCTCCATCCCCCCTCTGCCTCCACCCCACCACTCCCCCCCTTTTTTTTTTTTTCGCATGTGCACTTCACAAATTCCTCCAGAAACTTCCCCGAGACTTCCCCAAGCAGACCCGTGGAGTGAGACCTAGGGAACCCTGAGGGAACTGAGGGCTGCCCACAGCCCGGTCCCCTTTGCTTTTCCCATCTCACACAGTGGTGGCAGGCCCAAAACAATGCACGGACTAAGACAAAGGACTCACACCTCTAGGTCTGTTTCCTTCCTTATGCTGTGCTCTGACTGCCAGAGTCCCATGAGAGGCAAATTGCCATGACTAACAAGTTCCATCTCACACTTCACATGAAGAGGTTTGGTGGCTTTTTCCAGAGTCTTAAATTGAATCAGGGATAAGCCAACAAAGAGATTACAGACATATCAAGAGTTTACTTTGCGTGATTGCCACATATTTGATGCCAGATACAGTATCCTGTTTTCCCTGTACACTTTACTTGGAGATCACATCAAATAAAATTCAACTTCTCCGTTATGTAAAAATTAAGCAAGCTGCCCTCTGGTTTTGAAATTGTTTTTATTTAGCAAGAAATTAAAAATAAAAAATAAAAAGGCATTATGCTAAGGGAATTCGTTGTGTTTTGAGAAGAGATCATGAGGAGTGTTTTTTTCAGGTCATTACTGGGAGATGGTCTGAGAGCCCAATCATGAGAAGCATGACTGGGGAAGGGATGGGGAAGAGAGAAAAACAACTCACTGTGGTCTTTAAAAATATTTTGGTTATTTACTGACAGCTTTTCCTTTGAGCCATGACCTATTTCCACCTGCTGCATGGCATCTGATGAAGCATATTACTAAAATGAATCCTTTGTCACAGTAGGAAATAAATGCCCTCACTGGCAGAGGTTAGATTTTAGGATGATTTTACATCCTTAGACCTTACAGTCAGCACATATTTGTGTGGATGCTTGGGCTTTTGCAGTAGCTCCCAGCGCTGTCTCTGCTCTTAGGCCTTTTGATGTGCTCCAGCACAAGTGACCTTTCCCTTTTGGACTACAGAGACCAGTGCTAGCCTCTGTAGTAAAGCCTCTGCTTGTTACCCAGCACTGGTGAGTCTGTAAAAACCACTTCATCTTTCATCTGTCACAATGAAGCCCGTTGTGTTGAACTGCCAGTATAAAACCAGACTGAGGCTAGTTATGCTGCAAGCATTGGTATATTTGGAAAGCCTAACTGTCCTTAACTGCACTCAGAAAATAAGAGGGCTAAAATGGTCCTGCTGCTGAATGCTCTTGCAACAGACATGCTGGTGAATACAATCAGCTCTGGCAAGTAAGCGTGTCTGATTCAGTGCGAAAGAAAACCTCTCCAGTGCATATATGAGCCTGACCTGGAGAAAATTCCTCCCATCTCGTCATCAGTTTACCTGTGAGCATGCGAGTCACAACTGGCATGCCCAGCTGAGCTGCCTGTTCTCTCTTATGCTACATATGCACTGCTCTGTTTACAGCGTGGGCCAGGTCAGAACCCAGCTTCAGAGGAAGCCAGATTAAACCATTAGAAACCTGCCCTTCAAGCAGCCAGTTGTTAAAGAACTAAATCCTCTCTTAAGCTGCTAGTGGAAAAAAATCATCTGATGCTACAAAATGCAAAACCCAGGCACTTCAAATGATCTTAGTAGATAAGCAGAAGTTGTGAACACTGATGTGGAGGGTGAAAGAGCGGTGCTGAGGAAATAGTTTTTAATCTTCAATAGATGTGAAATGTTTTTATGTCTTTTGCCACAGACTATGTTTTGCCACACGTTTTGCTCATGAGCTCTGCAAGCATTGCAACTTCATTTGTCCATTTTCTCTGAAAATTACCACAGAGTACTTAGCAGCAATTTCTGAAGGGCTTATGGTCATGGTCAGGAAAATACCAGGAAAATGGTCAGATGTATAAATATGGTCTGTACTTTACAGAATTGAAACAAGGAAGATTCCTGTCCCAGGAACTCCTAGATTAGTTTCCAAATGCCCGTGTTGATTTCCAGCTCTCAGAAATGCAGGCTTTCCACATGCTTTGAACCCAGGGGTTTGCTGGGTCCTCAAGTCTTGCTACAGAGCTCTGACCTTTTCTCTTACTGTTTGTAGGGTTAAGAGGCTGCTGCACTGTGAGCTAGGAAGGAAATGAGTGATTCCCCAACCTGTTAATTCCCAGATTTTTAGGGCTCTGAAAAAGATACAATGATTGGGATGTGAATTTGAAAGTTTGTCCTTTTCACTTCCTCTGCAACCAGTTGAGCCAAACAGGTGGGAGCTGGTCACCCCTATGGGAACCTGTGTCTGAAAGCAGCTCTCAAGTCCCCTCTCTCTAAGAACCAGCAGAGGGTAGGGTCACCACACTGTGAGGCAAAGGGAATGAGACAGGGGCAATGGAGGAATTGCCCCTGTCACAAAGCTGTCCTCACTGCCTTTGGTAGCTGAACTGTAGGAGTCACTTCTCTGTCAGGACACAGGGGGCTTTTCTGATGATCCCCAAGGCCTGGTTTTGTTGTTACTGGTAAGAAACATATGCAGCCTGTGTCTTCACATCCCAGACTTTAGAGAAAAAGGTTGAAATTCAGTGGTACTCTGAACTGGCTCTGACCCCACTGTAATAGGAGTAAAACCTAACGGATATAAGCGAATATCAGACCTGTAGGAGAGGGGTGGGATGGAGCTTACTGAGACACACTAAGGAAAATTTCACTTTTTCTGACCTGTCATTTCTCAGAGGTGCTACATTTTCCCTGATTGTATAATCAGAGTATTTGACCATTCTCTCCAATGATTTATTTTCATCTTACTGAAGCTAATTCCATTCTGTGTGCCCTGATATCACTGGGAGAGGGAGACTTATTACGTTGACCTTAGACCCTGTTCAGCTTTGTTTATTCTTATCAACGTGGCTGCATAGATTATTGCTGGGGATCTGTTGATGGCAGGGTAGTGGTTGCAGTGAATTACCTGTAGACTGATTGTTTTCATACTAAAGAATTCACTGTAGCAATAGACTCCAGTTAGTCTTTGCCAGCAGAGGTATGGACTCAGTACAATTGCTGTCTTGTAACAGCATAGCCCCTTACCAAGATTTCTCTGCATCAGGCCGGGGCTGATGAAGAAGGCCTAATGAGAGAGAGAGAGAGGGGGCATTTTTCCTGATAGGACCTTCATCTTTAGAACTGTCAAGCCAGCATTAGGTTTGCAAGAGAGGAATATTGACGTTATCATGCAAACACTTTTATCCATCTCTAAGCTAAAAAGCTTATTTTCTGGAGTTTAAAATGTTGCCCTTGAAGCTTGTAGACTTTACTAGCCTGTACCGTGCGGAGCAGAGAACAAGCTCGCCAGTGAAAGTTACAGGAACTTGCAGTTTATAAGTATGTAGCACTTGCAATAACATCATAAATATTTCATTTCACATCACACTTGCAGTTCCCAGCACTGTTAATACAGATGTATTGTCAATCCCCAGCCACTGAGGAAGGAGAGCTTGTCTGGAAACTGGTTCATTCCTTCACTGGAAAGCACATTACCTCCACAGCTCTGTAGTGAGCTGGTTGTAAAGTGTGGGCCCCTGGTTTCCCTTCTAAGCACATGGAGATTATTTTTGTTATTTTTTTCCTAGCAAAGACTCTGGGGTCTCTCATCTGACTTTCTGACAGAACCAGTTCTCAGTGGAACATCTCCATTTCCTTAAATCTGTTGCTGGATAGATGTTGGGATCGCTTTTGCTGCCAATTTGCTCAGTAATGCAATGTGAGTAGGACTATAGCAGCAGCTAAACACCACTGAAAATCATGAATATTTTTCCCTTGCAAGGCAATGTCTGTGTATACACATTAGAATCCCAGTGAGCTTCCTTAATCCTTTTGTGTTTGTATATATCTTAACATTTTTAGAAGTGGTCAGTTATGAAATAAGCCAAAAAATGAAATGTTTATCTGAGAAATGAGCCTGATTTTACATACTAAGTTTTTTTACGTAGCTCTTATAATAAAAAGTCAAAAATCCACTGTTAGCATTGAATCTGAACAAAAAGTGAATCTCAAAAAAACAATCTGATTTTGCTCGTTAAAGGTTTTGATGTGCCAGTGTGATGGTATGTCAGAGGCTGATGGCAAGATCCGTGACAATCCAGCTGCATACATCAAGGCTCGTTCTGCAGATTTCGACAGATGTGTGTCCCTGGAGCTGCTCCATCATCATCTGCAACAGCTGACTTGGCGCTCAGAGTCGAGAGTGCAGCAGCAAAGATTTTTCTAAGCCAGCTTGCACTCTGCATCAGATAGTTGCCCAGAAATTTTAATTGTCATGGTCCAGCCCAGCAACAGCAGTGACACCATGTCTGGTGGTGCTCAGCTGGAGCTGAATTTCCATTGGCAAAGCTCCGTGGAAATGAAGAGCAGAGATGGTGATGATGAGATGAGCTTTACCTAACAGCTGAGGACATGGTTTTAGCTTAACATTATACAAGCCCAGTAATTCCAAAATCTTTGAATAATCTTGAATGCAGATTTTGGAGACTGCTGAGCCTGCTATTTCAAGAGTGCCATTGAATGAGCCCTTTGGCTTAGCAGCTGTAATGTTGCAGAATTTCCACATTTCATAGGGTGGAGCCATGCAGAGCTGCAGCTCTTGTTGAGTACCCAAATTGTACCAAAGACCAAGAGCTTTAATGCAGACCTCTCCATTTTTTTAAAAGCTGCAAGAGAAAATTCTTCAGTGAAACCCTGCAAGGGGGATGTCACAACATCTGCTTTTCTGCGTGGAACTTATATGTGTAAGAGTAACTGCTGTAAAACTTCACCATCTCTGAAAAAAGCATCATTCTGTCTAATGACACAAAATGAATTAGGTATCTTCAATGCCGTCTTGTGTGTTTAGAGAGTATGCAAATGCAGGGAGGGACCTATTCCTCTAGACACGGTAGGAATCAAGAAGTCTTTGCATTTAGAGTTCTTAGCATTTCAGTGACATTCTAGTCAAAGCTGGCTTTCTAGGCTTTTTTTACCAGTGCTTCTACTGGATGTCAAATTTTGTTTCTTCTGTTTCTTTGCTCTCACTTGCATATCTTCTTTCCCCCAACTCCAATCCCTCTAAAAGCATGCATGCCCATGTGACATGAAAGAGTACCTAATGAAGCTATTATGCATGTGTTTGAGATTTCTGAACTGGCGTTCATTTGTCCGTGCTTTGGGTGGTTGAGGTACTTGTGGCTTGAGATTACTATCAGCTACTGTTTTTTCAATTGTTAGACTTACATAATTTGTTCTTTAATGACTTCTGTGTTTGGTGACTGTGTCCAAAGGATTTAGGACTTTAACCCAGGTTTTAGAAGATCCATTAATTTCACTCTTTTCCAAATCCAGATACACAGATTAATGAGGCAAATGCTGATCTTTCAGAAAACCCAGCTGGACTTTTTCTATCCCTTCCCATACATTACCACTAAGAAATATTCTGTTGAAAGTTACTTAGACGACAGCTATTTTAGCAGTGGTGGCTGCAGCCTGTAACCCACCGTGTAATTACGGGGTGGTTAGATGTGTACACTTGCTTACCAGGAAACAGAGCAGTCACCAATCCAGTCACATGTGGAGTGAACAACTCTTGCAAAAAGAGCAAGAGAAACCTGAGGTGGTGCCTCAGACTCTTCAGTGGGGCAAGCACATGCCGGTTCACTTTGTTGCTTTGCCACAAATAACCAAGTTTTGAGGGAGATTTTATTTCCTCCCCCAATGTCTTGATGTTCAGGGCAGTGTTTCTAACACAGACTTAGCACTCATCCTGTGTTCTTTGTCCTTTCATCTCTAGCATTGCAACATTAATATTTTGGTTCTGCGGTTTCCTGCCTGTACTGTAGTATTACCCATGGATGCCTCCAGTTTAGCTAACAGCATGTGCTTTCAACTATTATTATTATTACTAATATTATTTCTCTGGGCCTCCAGATAGAATCAGAGCCCTACAGCAACAGGTGTTTTGTACACAAATGCACTGCCTCTCCTCTGAAGTGTTTGCAGTCTGTTTTGTCCACCCTGTGACTGTTTCAGTGCAAATTAATCTTTTGTTCGGGACAGAGGCCCTCTGAGAATTTCCATATGGAACTAGAAATGATGATGGAACACATCTAGCTTTCCAAGTGCTTCATTTTTTTTTATTATTATTATTTTTTATTTTATTTTTTTTTCTGGCAAACTGGAAATCTTCAATATTTCTTTTTGCAGACATTTATTATTATGAACTAGAACTCTTCACTGTTTATTTGCTTTGTAGATGCTCTGTGTAGAGGCTCACTGATGTTTGCTTTTGTACAGTATCATCCTCATCTGCCTAAGTTTCATTGCATTGCTGTAGATATATTTTGTCAGTATTGTCTTTAAACTTGTTTGAGGAAAGGACTAAACGGGAGGGAACAAAAGTATTCTGTGTATAATACCAGGTACAACATTGGTGTCTGAAACCTAGCACTGGCTTTTATGCACATCGCTGATGGTCCATGCAGCCAACAAAGTTCATGTATTTCATTATCTAATACACAAACAAGCAACAGCTACAGTAAAAATACTGTGATGAAACACAATGTAGTTTTGCCTTGTGTGAATCAAGTTGAGCTGAAAGCAAATCCTGTGGTTCTTGTGAGCTGAAACACCAGGGAAAACTTGGATCCAGGTGTGAATTTCGTAGCTCATGCTGACCTGTAGAATTTTCATTACTGGATATTGCTAGTACTTGATTAGTACCTGGTGGTTCAAATGCTGGCAGTGACGCATTTCCTGCTTTCTGCTAGATGAAATGTGCTTCAATGTAAGGAAACAGGGAGGAAGAAAGGATAGGAAAAAGTCATTTATTACATGACATTGGATTACAATCTCTTGTACTGGAAACTATTTACGAGAAAGCATAGTCTGTGAAGACTAGGCTGGAGAATGTCCATGTTGGATCTCTCCAGACCAGAGCAGACTGTAAAAGTGAATAATAAATAAAGCACAAAGCAAATTTTACCAAGCAAGCAAGCAAAAAAGAAAGAAAAGTCCACTATGAAGCTTGTAATTTAGCATAGAAGGTGCAAGATATGTTGGATTGTCTGAAAAAATAAAAAAGATTCACCTAACTGGGTACAGTGAACCGTGAATTCAATCGCTCCTCTGTTTTTCCAGTGAAGTAGGATAGCTTTGTATCTAGTTTTAGAAGAGGGAAATGGCAAATATTTTCCCAAATCAGTTTGGTTCAAAGCATGGACGAATGTAGCTCCATTTTGTATTTTCACTGGATGAAGTGTTTTTTTTTTTTTTCATACACAAAAATAATTGTTTTGAATGTTTCCAACTGTTATTTATATTGTTCTAGAATTCACTGTTCTTCCTGGAAAGGCATCCCAAAAGTGGTTATGCAGATCATAGGCAGGTCTTTACAGCTGATGCTTGTAATAATTACAGCACATATCCTCAGTACATGATAATTCATTTGCCCCTTGGAGTCAGCCAAAAAGGCTTCTATTTGCTTTACTGATCTTTGGCTCAGACTCTGAACGTTGATTTACAAACGTCACACTAACAAACATTGCTTGAGTTTTGTGAAAACTATCTGAAGGCTGTTTGTTTATTTATGCTCCTTAACTTATTTTTCTCATAAAAGGAGACACATGCACCCTTAAATCAGGCCAAACCTGAGTTTATCGCTGTTGAACAAAACCTAATAACAATAACATTGCATTAAAGCAGCTGCATTAAAGGGAGGAGTTTTTAAAGCTATAGTGTTAGCAAAGTCGAACCTGCTATTTTTGATAGGCCCTTTTATGCACCGTTTTGATTAAAGCATACAAAAAAGCTCTGTCAATAAGCACTTACCACTTTGGACTGGCACTACTCACTGTTTCCATGCTCTTCTTCATTAGAAGAAATATATCTAACCGGGAGCTGTACTTCTGAACATGTTTTCACGTACTTCCTCTGCACATTACCGGATGACCCCCCTTAAGACACAGCCACCCAAATTTCTTTTATAGGACTTTTAATGAGGACAACTAAGAACAGGCACCAATTTGAACAGAACATTTAGTTTAAGACATAATGGGTGAATGATGATATGCTCATTGCTGGCAAGAGCATTAAGCTGGATCTCCAACAGAAAATAGCTGAGGTATGGCAGTGCTTGTGTTCAGGAGCTCCCTCTAGCAATTTTGGTGATCTGCCCCTTATGAAAATGGTTCTGTTTCACTGCCTCTGTAGGAACAGATTTAGTGACAGGTTTCAGCAGTGATGTAGGAATCAGCTGTTTTCTATCCTAACTTAAAAACAGAACTTTGTGTGCTATTTACTTAATGAAAATACAGTGCTTTTGTCCATGCACAAGTGTAATGAACTGAAAAACAATTGAAAAATATTCAAAAGCCATTCATTTTCTCTTTTATAATGTAACTCTTACAATGGTCTCTTCTAAAACATCAGAAAATAGATACTAAGAGAGATCTAATTCTAATTCAGGAATGCAATTGATGCTTGTGTTCAAATTTAAGCATGTGAAGAAACTCCCTAATTAGGATGTAAAAATAAGGTTATTTGTTAAATCAGGCTCACAGTTTTGTACAAAATTTCCTATTATGATTTTATTACTTTCATGAGGTAAAGAATGATTACTGTTAATTTCAGGTATTACAATAACCTAGCAAAGATTGCTAAAATTCTTTCTGAAAGGAGTTAACCTGGTTTATATTCTTCTACGTTTTTCATGTAGTGATTTCTTTTTTTTTTTAATAGCTCTATTGATCTTTATCCTCCTGTTAATATATATTAATGAAATTCTGCTGTATCTTGTGGATTGTCATGCGGATTGTCATGGAGTTTGTATTACAGGCAGTTGAGCAATATACCAATGCCTCTAAGTGCACAGCAAAGGGTTATACTCATGTTATTTATATTACTTCCTCGAGAATAATACTTTTTTGTAGTTGGTGGTTTTAACAGAACCTATCATGTGTAGATGAAGTATGGGGCTGTCACCCCCAATGAAACTGAGTCCTATAGCAGTACCCAGGCATATGGGTTTTATTCACTTAGTTAAGCAGTTTCTGTAGAGTCTAAAACCTGAATTGG
Organism: Anser anser; assembly: GCF_964211835.1. NCBI lineage: Eukaryota > Metazoa > Chordata > Aves > Anseriformes > Anatidae > Anser > Anser anser. The sequence continues at coordinate 96,130,869 of NC_139720.1, forward strand.
ACAAACCGAAATACTAAAAAGAGAAGCATATAGGTCTGTGAAGTGTTGGAATGATGTTTCAGCTGCCTTGAGCTGAACAAAGTTCCTAACAGATGAAAAACATTTTTGTTCACTTGAGATAAGTGCAAGGCAGCCAAATGATTACATTCAAACTTTCCAATCCTTGCAAAGATTTGCTTCTGAGTCAAAGCCAAACATCAATAACTGCTGCCCAGAAGGGATATTGTTGTTTGGAAAAAGAGAGACGGCTATAACTGATTGCAATGCTGAGCCTGGAAATTCCATCTCAGTCTCATCTTTATCATTGTGCTTTTCCAGTGCTCGCATGAGCTCCACCGCTGCTGAAGCAGCAATCCAGGAGCAGCAGATCTATCTTTATGAGGTAATAAGCTACTCCAACAAAAAAAAAATCTATACATCAGGAAAGATGTAGTCTAGTGAGCAGATAGCCTGGAGAATAGAAAGCCGTCATCAGTGTTCCTTCAAAAAAAAAATTTATATACATATATATGTATATACACATATACAGGAAAAAAACTCTGCAACTAATCTTTTATGGTTTGAAACACCGCGTGGCCAAACAAGATGTTCTGCCAGAATTAAATTCAGGTTAGGTTTATCAAATGACCATGAATAGTTGACTATTAACAGGAAATTTGGGCCTTCAAATATTGGCCTAGAGCAATTTATTTTTGTGTGTTATGCTGTTAATGAGATTTCAGCTGTTCTTTTACAAACAGTTTCTCTTGGACTCAGAAATAAATGTTCCAAAGAGCTGTCATAAATTAAAAAGAAACAGGTAGAATCTCTGCAGAAACAAGTCAGCATAGGAAATACCTTCAGAACAGCTTAATATTGGGCTGAGAGGAGACATTGATTCCGGGATACTTGTGGAAAATCAAAAAATGACAAACATGCGATACTCAATTCTTAACCTTACTTAAAGGCACTGAAATGTCTTTATCTGATCCAGGAAGGATTTATTCATGTATTTACCCATGACTTTATCTTCCCCAGCAAGGCTTTCATGAAGACTGTAGTATACTCTCCCTTTTTCAGCATCCTGCCATTTTTAATAGGAGAAGGAATTAACATTAGAAAACAGACCCGAAGAAACCACTCCCACGCTTAAAACAGTGCTCTTTCTGTGGTGTTTCTAGTATGTATACAGATTTCACTTACCACCAACCAAAATGTTCCTTTTTAAAAAGGAGAACGACTGACTCTTGTAAAGGATTAAGAAGCTTCTGGGCATCTGCTGTCTCTCCTTGCTGCCAACTCCAGTTAAATACAGTTGCAGGCTCTCCACTGTGGGTATGGGGATAAAAAGCAGATGTCTTTCAAATCCTATGTGAAGTTTCTGTAACTGTCATTTGAAAGAAAACACCTTTGACTTGTGCAACAGGCAAGTCTAAACTAAAACCACGGGGAGAGAGTAAATATGATCCTCCTGGTGTCATTTTTAGAGGCTCTTTTCTGTCCATAACTGCTCTTTAAATGTAAATAAACACTGTTCCCTTAATATGTGAATTTTTGCCCCGAGAACACTATTAGGGATTGCACAAATATTACCTCAGTGTATATTCAGACATTATTAAAACAAATTACTCTATTGCAGTACAGCTAAGGCCCATTCATTCATTCATAATGGTGGAGGACTGTGCAATGTCCCTGAGGTATGCCAGAAAGAACTGCTCTGTTGTGAGTGTACACACTGAGTTATTTAAAATTGATTTATTTTGTTAATATCGTATAATGGCTCCCAGGAGGAGACAAAAACAAACAGATCAGAGCTGATTATGCCTCCAGGTTATTCCCTGAGACAAGGCAGTAACTCTTAGGTCTAGAATTCGCAGCCACAGAAAGATACTGCTTTGTGCTTTGTGTGCTTTTTTTCCCTGCGTCCCTTTGAACCTCACACTATTCATGTGCCTCAGGTCTTAAACCACCACAGGCCTGCATTGTACAGCTTGGCCCACGTTCTTCAGGTTGCCTGAACTGTATCTGGCAGAAGTCCAAAGAGGTCTTACACACACAGCTATAGTTGGTTTGAAACCACTCATATGACTTCTTGGTCCTTGGCCTCTGCTAGTCTTGGGCCACCCATTGGCACAAGGCAAAACTGTCCAAAGAAAAAAACCTCAAGTTGCTGGGGATTCCCAGTGCACAGATACAACCAGTTCTTTTCCCCTTTTCTATTCTGTATGTCAAATACACAAAGGGCACAACCTAGAATGCAAAGGTCTGTATTAGCTTTGGCTCAGCAGGAAGCTGCCTGGCCTGAAAGATTACAGATTGGCAAAAGCAAAGTGATTCCCTGCCTAAAAGAGAATCATGAGATTTTACTTGTATTCTTAGACCCTTGAGGCTTCAGTGGCTAACAAGACTTTATTTAAATCCCTTGGCTACAACCTAGGGATCTATCCAATGAAACAGTTACATTACTTCCAAATAAGATGAGGCCAGAACGAGGATACATTTCTGATTTCTTAATGCCTAGTTTAAGTGTTGTTACTTTGATGATATGTTTGGACTTCAGATATAGGCCTGATTCAAACCTATAAGGGCTGAATTTTCAAGGCATTTCCAGTTGTCTATACATCTATTTGGTACTTATGTGTGTTAGACTGAGTAAAACTGACATGACTTTGACCCTGGAATGTACTGACACTTGTGGCTCACACTGAATATTTCTCTGCAAAGCAGATAAAAAGTTTTTTTTTTTGTTTGTTTGTTTCTTTGTTTGTTTTGTCTGTTTGTTTTTTAAACAGTTTGAGTAATACCGGGGTTTGTCATTTTATTGCAGAGAGAAAGAATGAAACATTCTCCAGCGCTACATAGCTTCAGAATATCCTCTAGAAAAGGAGCAAGCTCTAGAAGTGACTGCACTCTCTATGGTAAGTGTATACCTTCTACTGTTTATCTGTTTAATCCATGGCCTCCAGTGTAAGTAAAATGCACCAGATTATCACTCCAGTTATTACCAACAATGAAGTTAGATCTGGGAACTGATCTTCTGCCCTCAATTTCCAGCTTCCAGTAAATCAAGGATGAATGTCATGATGTCCCTCTCATTAGACTATAGAATGCACAAACTTCGCATATTTCTGAGTTTTCAGCAATCTTCTGTGACAGTCCCACTTCTCTTCCATGATCAGACACTAGTATCTCCTCTTGATTCAGGAGAATCCTCCAGTGAAAGAATCAGGCTTTCAAACTGATAACTGGTAACTTTTAATGCTGCATTATAAAGGGGGGCAAAATTCTTTGTATGAATTCTGGACTCCAAACTAAAGGTTAATTCCTTTTGAACTGATAGAAGTATGTTTCAAATAATTTATTTTAAGTCTACTTCTTCTTTGGGAATGGGAAGTGATAAACCATCACAGGAACGTGACTGAGAGCTGAAGATATGGAGTAGACGTGTTCTGAGGCTTATTCAGAGAAGGCCCAGCCAGCAACTGCACTGTTAAAAAAAAAAAAAAGCTGTTGGGAACCTCTGCATAGTCTGAGGTCTGCCCAGGCCTAGTTAGAACCTTACAGTTTGTTTTAATTATGATCTTACTTGCAGTATTGCAGCGGCCCTGATGCACTCATGCTATTGCAAACCCCCAGTGCAGATGTGTCACACTATGCTGACAAGGCCCTGTGTATTACAAATTGTTTTTACTGATTGGTATAATCCCCTCTGTGTTATTTAAATTGCAAGTTTCTTTTGAGATGCAGGAAAGGAATGAGGTAAGAAAGGTTGAAAGTATACATATACATATAGTATACATATACATAAAGTATACATATAAAGTATACAAAGAAGGTATTTTCTTCCACATCTATTCAGGTTGTGAACTCTTCAAGGAAGAGGCTTTTATCTCTGGTTTTCAGCAGGATCTCTAAATTTGCCAGTGATACTATTAAATAATAGTAATGTTATATACATACGTTTGTAGATTCATACACTATATATGCAGCACAAATATATTTTGTAAATACCAAGTTAGGATTCTGCTTTTTGCATTCACAGTTTTTCATCAAAGCAATCCTTTGGTAAATTTAAAAGCACATGGAATTTCCAATAAAAGACAAACCCTGGAAAAATAACAGAGCATGGATAGGGACAGAAAGGATGAGCAAATAATTAAGTTTATATGCGGGGTATGGGTCAGATTTCAAAAGCAAATGGAATAAAATTAAGCAAAACAGCATGTATTCCAAATTGGAATCAGCTATAACATTACAAAAAATCTGTGTACCTCCTATTGTAAATATTTATACTTTTGAATTTCCTTAGTAAACTGCCAGATATGAATCCCAGAAGAACATTATTTACTTGTTTTAGTTTTTAGCTAATCTGCACGTAATTTTTCCTGTGAGATCAAAATCTTACATTACTGAGACATTGGATTTTTTGTATTGTGGATCAAGCAGGAATACAATTCATACATGCATTACAGCATCATCTGTTAACACATAGCAGACTATAGTGACTAGAATTTGACTTCACAGAGCATTAATATCTGAATATGATGCCATAAAAAGAACCATAAACCTCCTTGGATCAGATGGCCTGCAGAAGTCCCTTCCAACCTCAGTCTCTCTGTGATTCTGTGTTAGAAAGGGAGAACTTCTTGCACCTGAAAATCCAAGGGGTATCAGTGCAGGGATTATGCTATTCAGGTTTACATATAACTTCCTGTTCTGTCTCACTACTTGCAGTTACTCGGTTTCTGACAAAATGCAGCCTATTGATCAGTCTTGCTCAGGCTGAATTCTGTCCTACCAGTCTAATTCCAAGTTATTCTGTGTAGGGTTAATTCCCGCCTTGTCTTTCATGCCTTAAATTCCATCTGCTGCCTACCTTCTCCTCTCCACAGTAGGAATACAATGGGTCTTACATACCTTCAACTTATCTACCTTGATGTCTGTCCAAGAAAAGTCCTCATAAGAACTGGTTGCTTCTTTTATAGTGTCTGACATACAGTTGTTTGGATTGTTATTGTTGCTTTGAGCTACTAAGTGGAATATGTGCTATTAACTTAAGATTTTAGCATATGTTTCTACAGGATGTTGCAACGGAAACAGAAACTGTCAGTGATCAGCTTGCAGAGTTAGTTATTTACAGTGAGCTTTCTCAATACATTCATGCATCTCACACCTTCGTGTGTTTTTGAAAATCTTAACTCTGATCTTTTGAAAATCTTAACTCTGGAAGGAGTAACTGGGCATTAAAGCATTGAACATACTGCCAGTATTGCATGTGCTTTCAAACATCACTATTGATATCCTGCCCTGCCATGTTTGGTGTGTCTGTTCGAACTGTAAGTTTCTTAGGTCACGGACAGTCTACAACTCCCTGTTTGTACAGTGATTACTATATCTTTGTCAATTTTGATTAGTCCCTAGACATTGCTATAATAAACATGGGTAATAACAAAGCAGTAATCTTCAATCACCTCAAATTTGAGCCAGCAGCATAAAGGCAAGGCCTCATTATCCCTTGAGCCATTCATTCGGTCTTTTGAAAGCAAGCTCTTAAACAGTGCAAGTATTTTTTCTGTCCCTCTCTCCCCAGAAATCCCCACCCCTTTTCCTTTATGTAATTAAAAGGCAGGTAAGAGAGAATAGCCTCAAAAGCTTTTGGGAAGAATCTGTTTCCTGAGCCCCTCCAGGTCCTGACGACACCACTAAAACAGAGGGGGAAAAAAAAAAAAAAGAGATTTCATAGTTTGGCAAAACAGTTTTGATCAAAATAACTGCAATTTGCAGGGATTAGATCTGGTCTACTGTCTTGCAGAGGTAAGAATTGGACAGTGGCTCTTTATGATTTCATAGCCCTCTGGGTAGGCTGCCAAAGTAAGCATGTTTTGGATGAAAGTCTGAAAAAGGGGAAAAAAGAGCTGGCATCAACAGACGTTTTGGTGTCCACCTCCTGCCCTAATAGTTTTCTTTTAATCCTTAGCCAGGGCATGAGAAATACAATCCTCCTGCATTAAAAGCAATTAAGCAGTCATATGTTGGACTGTATGTGACTTGAGATTTGCTCCCTTTACGGGATGAATACGGTTAATAGAATCTGATTAGAAGCTGAAAAGCCACCATGGAAATTTTTACAAACTTTCTCTCCTCTACCCCCCAAATGTAACTTGCTCCTTCTACAGATTTTATTCTTACTTTTGATGACGTGAGGAGTAAAGCAAGGAGGGATATAATATTTACCTGGAATAATTTTTAAGAGTTCGTTTGAGATATCTCAGTGTATTTTAGTTCCTTAGAGCTTGTGTCTTGGAATCTCTTTCACTTTCATGAAGCCATCTAAGTGATTTTTTGTGTCCTGATCTATGGTTATGATTATGGTTATAAAGAGTAGAAATAATGTCTACTTTCAGCTGGTGCAGTAGAGCTTGAAATGGTAAATGAAAACAGATGACGCACAACCAAGTCCCAGTGCTATACATTGTTTTTGCAGATTTTTTTTATTTTTTATTTTTAAAAGCCACTCTCCCACCCCTGCATACACGTGGCAGTGTTAGTAGATTTTCAGCCTTGGAAGTGTTAGCAGCTGAGTCTTGTGTAACCTTTCCACTTCAGGGCATGAGCTCATCAGCTTGTACAGCTAAAGCACTGCTGGGCACTGGTCAGCGTGAAGTGAGGAGACCACAGGAAAACAAGCAAACAACAACAAAAAAAAGTGTCCTATGGAAAGTATTTCTTAATAAATGGACAAAAGACAGTGATTTGCTGCAAGGTGGCCTCTGAAATCAGATGCCAGATGGCATAAAAGTGTTGTCCCTTAAAAACTCAATATTATTCTCTGTGAGGATGTTATACAAACTTCTGTGACATGTTGGAAATACAGGGGGTAGGGTTGAAGAGCAGGTTCCCCATCTAAACCCAGTTTGGCAGTTTCAATTTGATATTGCAGTTTTCACTTTCTATTCTAAAACTCTTAAATGGATTAACAGTTCTCATAGTTGGCTGTGTTCAAGCTTGGAGGTGGATGCACTTTGATGGCAGAAGTCATGCTTAGTTTCTACACAGTATCTACAATAACTAGAAGACCATGCACTTCACAGAGTAGGTCAGTGTCATCACCCTGTTTTACCTACCCGAGAAGTGTGACTTCTAGAGGAGAAGAAATTTACCTATGTTTACTAAAGGTATTGTCAGCTTTATTTAAGGCAGATTTGAGGGTCTATTTTATAGAGGAGAAGAAATTTACCTATGTTTACTAAAGGTATTGTCAGCTTTATTTAAGGCAGATTTGAGGGTCTATTTTATATATCTATAGCTATATCTATATTTTTTTTCTTTCCTATTGCGGCTGTTCTTTCCTGATTTTTGAATGGACACAAAGTTGTTCTGGGTGATTGTGGGCGAATCACTAAATTCCACTTCCCTTCATTTTATTGTCTATTTGAAATATTGATGACAATTCAGAGGGGATTAATGTAGTTAAATATATAAGTAATGGTGAAGTACTGTAAGATCTCTGGCCAGGAGGTGTTACTAACAGGCAAAGCGGTATTAGTCTCCTCCAGTGTTCTGACTGTTTTTTAAATACTAAATCCAGAGAGCCAGGAGTGCCTACTTACTTCAACCTCATTGGGTCAATGAGGTGCAGAGAGCTTTTTTAAAAAAAACCTCTGTTTCTTATTACTTCCTGCGCTGCTCTGCTGTGGCACTGACAGCTCAGCTCCTACATTTGCAGCATCCTCTTGGTTTGGATATCCCCTACATCAGGTTTAGCTTGTCAGCAGATCTGTAAATGTGCTGAGTTGCTCTCCTACAATGTGGGTCCTGCAGTAGTAAGGAGAAAGCTATACTGTACTGCAGCCAGTGGTAAATGCTCCTAAAAAGCATGTTCCTACAGTTATTCGTCTATAAGGCGCCATCATATAAGATCTTTTAAGTTTTCTACTGCAGATCTATGCTCTTGGTCCTACCAATAACAGGACTAGTTAGGCTAGATAACCCAATTCTTTGCTGGGATCTTACACACCCCTACTTCCCTCTCCTGAACCAGCATGCCAAGGAGCATGATGGGTCACGCAAGCCCAGACCCAGTCATCTGTTTTGTGTTTGAATATACAACTTTTCACATCGTACAGCCTAGGTGCACATCTTCAGCCTCTTGCAATGTATCTGTAACATGACTTGATACAAGAACCTTTTAAGATTTTCATCAGCATTTCAGTATTAAGAGGTCTGAGTGCTTGCAGAAAAGTAGAAGGAAAGAAACTAAGCAGAGATGGGTGGCTTGAATTGAGGACTGGAGGTGGTTACTTGGGAGAAATGTGAAGGGGATTAAGGTGTGTGACTGTGATAGGATGCAAACTTTTAAAAGGTGTTTGGTCCACGGTTCTCTCTGTGATGGAGCCATGAAGATACAGGGGAAAGGGCAAAGGGTTGGTGAAACAAATTTTCCTACTGGAAAATGCTGATGTTTGCCTGTGATCAGACATTTTTGGCCACGCTTTGTAGGGCTTTCTCAAGAAAGAAAGACCATGCATAACAGGGTGAGAATGCCTACATCCTATATTTAAAAGGCAGGGCAAGCATCAATTCCCCTTGGTTTATGAGCACCTCTCCAGCTTAATCCTTCATGGTAGTAGAAAGTGTGGCCACTGCATACATCATGTTTTCCATCAAGTTTTGATGAGTCACCCACAGGGCTGGTATGCAGTGGTCTCTTGCCCATTTGCTTTTCCTCCCCCTAAATTGAAAGCTGTGGGCCCCGGCTTGTAGACAGATTTTGATTTCTATAATAAAAAGGAGAAGGAGCCTTCCCACTAAGAAGGTGGAGTGCTGAAACAGGAGAGGAACCCCTGCCCTTAACTGCACTCCTTTGAATTCTCGTTAATTCCTCCACCCTCTTCACAATTTGCCCTTGACTCCTCCAGCCCTAGATATCTCACTGGCTTTTCCCTGTTCTCTTCTCTATCCCCACAGAACCTACTTGAATTAATGTATACCATAGAGATATCATCAGCCATTTCTGAATGGGCTTGTTGGTGAATACTGTGTTATTTTTGTTAATTTTCTTTAAAATTGCCTTATATGCTACTATTGCTCAGTGGTGTAATGCACAGAAAGATGCATTTTTTAATGTGAGAACTCCCTGTCACAAATGAAACTCTACATGTAAGAAAAAGAATCACTAGAATCCCAAATCCAACAAGAGAGTATGCAGAGAACTAATATTTCTCCTATGGCAGTATTTTTCATAGGATGATGTGAAACTGTCATCTAGTGGTCATAATAGGCCTTACCTTACATTCCTAAATAGCCGTTTTCATTTGGATATAGCTGCAGTGTTCCTTATTCCCAGGATATATCGCCTGAAAATACTAAGCTAAAATAAAAATTTGAGAGGCTTTGTGGTGAAGGGAAAAACCCTAGAATGTTTGATCAAGAAGAAACAAATGTATAACTTTGTGCAGCAAGACTGTGAACTCCCTCTTTCCTTTCTCTCCCACAATTGACCACAGTGACATACAAGCTTCTGCCTTCCTTAACAGTTGTGGGAGGCTGAAGATCAAGATAACTGAAGCTAAAGTAGGGCATCAAAAGAACTTCTCTTGTTAGATACCCTACTACAATCATTTTGCATATCAGCCTCAATTTCAAATTTCCTCTTAACAATAGCAACACTTCATCCTAATTCATCTTAGAAGGCTGTTTTATTACAGCATCAGGTCAATGCCTGGGTTTTCAGTTGGATAAACACAGCCTGTAAGGGAGAAGAGCCTTCAGCCTAGAGGTGTAAGTCTTCTGCTGTGCATTGACTTCAGTAAGATGCAGTAAATCAGCAGGGTTTTATCAAGAAACTACATGTACCTTGAGTGGGCACAACCTCAAGCTCCAAGAACTTGGGGCGCAGCCCTCTATTTAAAAGCTCCTATGCAGCAAGTGTATTGATACTGCCAGAAGGAAGCTGACTATGCATCTCCTCACAATGGTAGATTAATGTTTTACAGATGACTGGTTGGTAAAGCTAATGCTAACACCTAGACAATAATGACTGAAGTTAGTGGATTAAATGTGAGAAAAGTGGAACTGGTACACATTGTGATAAGAATATTCTCTTACAAAGATGAAAACTATTAGAGCAATGCAGTGTTCTGAGTTTGATGACTCAGGCTGTAATATTGCTGTGTAGCATTAGCACCTGCAGGCAATAGCTGCAAAATGATCCTACTTCCAAGTGGAATTCGTGGTAGACAGAAGCAGGTGTGAATTCTCAATTTTTTGTATGCTGAGATTCATGTGTACTGGCCAGTGAGAAAGCTTGTATGCAAACAAGATCTGTTCTGGAGCAAACTGGATAATGTAAGTCATAATACTCAGCAAACAGACTTCCCATCTAACTCAGTTTACAGATACTGTGTATTATTTGTGTTCACTGTGTTGGAGCCCTAGTTTTTGATTAGGATCCCTTTATACAAGATGCTTGCAAAAAAAAAAAAAAAAAAAGAAAAAAAAGAACCTAAAGATAGCATTTGCCTTGTAATTCTTACAGTTTTACATATATATCAAGGGGCAATGCTGACAGAGGCAGATTATGGGGACTGTAAGGAAATGACAAGACAGTTTGATCTTGAGCAGTAATTCCAGTATGCCCACACCCTAAACAGTGTCATTTTGTCTTGAACACCCGTCATTGCAAAAGTTAAACAAAGACGTTATTTAGGGCATGAAGAAAAATAATGAGATATATTTCTAGATGTTTATGCAGTTTCCTAACCAAGGAGTGTTCCATCGGAGGTAAATGAGAAAAAGCACAACTGTAATTGTTTTTAAACTTAACACGTGATCAAAGATATATGTCACTGTTAGTCTGTCAGAAAGAGATGATTTCTCAGTAGTGAATGCCAGAGAGCAGATTAAGCTATGGAAGCCTTTCTGACATATTCACTAGTGAAATATAGTCAGTAGTGAAAATTCTTTGCTCAGTATTTTCTGTGAATTGGTTTTGGTCTGACTGAGTAACTTCTTTCTGTAAAAATGTATTTTTGGAGCTTTCTTTCTAGTTATGACTAAAAGCATTGCATACTTAGCTTCCCCTACGAGTTGAATATGAATCAGTTCTTACACTGCTTGTAAAACTTTTCAAATTTTTGAATTTCTTTAAATAAATGTTCTCTGAAACTTACATCTTTAGCATCCCCTTGCCAATATACTCATTCTCTAGATTTGTATAAGGAAACGTACTTATTCTCTAGATATGTATAAGGAACTCCCTCCTATAACTGGAGGTAGGTGGCTATGTCAATGCTCATATGAAAGTAATCCAGCTCTAACATCAAAACTTAAATTTCTGTTGCCGGGAGGATGAAAATAAAAGATGCTGAAGTCTTTTTGATTAGTAACTAGAAGTAAACTGAGCAGAACTATAGAACAATCACATACTGAACCAGGAAGTCTACAAAGGTCATCAGGATTTGAAACTAGAATGTGAGTAGTAAACCATAAATATGAACAGGTGATACTGTCAGGAAAATGTAGTTGTAAGTCCTGAAACCTGGTGGGATGCTGAACAGTTAGGAAAGCTGTGTGAAACAGGTATGTGATGATATAATGACTCTTCTGGTAAAAGCTGCATTTCAGTGAAATCTTATATGTTGCTGTAAGAGGCAGTGAAGGGCTTGACTCTGTTCCCATGAAATAATTTCTGGTTAGAGAGGCCCAAGAACCGATGTATGCACAGAAGCTTTGCTCAGTCTCAGGATTTGTAGTGCATCCATTCTTTAGTACTACCAGTGCCGTCTTAAAGAACAGGCCCTTGGTCTGCAGGACTTCATGAGGAGCTCTGCTGCACTTCAGTGAGCAGCACAGGATCTGCTGACTTGCTGTGCATGCAAGCTCAGTGCTCAGGGATCTATATATTCATAAGATAACCATGATTATTAGCTGCCTGATTAGAGCAGGAATGGCAGTTGTAAACTGTGAAGAGACTGGAGTGTACGTGTGAAGATAAAATAGAGCAGTGAAGGTGAGAGATGAAATTGAGCAAAAGTAAATGTTGCAGCTAGAGATTAAATAAAAGATATTGATCAAATGTGCCCAAACCAAAATATTTGTTCATTGGAGCAGCTGAAAAGCTGCTGACTTTCTTCCTATTACTCTGCAACATGCTGAGGAGTTTAGAGGGCAGGCTTACCTGACCACTAACAGCCAGCCAACGCAGCACTTTCACATGGACGATGACCGCAGCACAGTAGCAGCACATTAAAAAGAGAAGTAGCAAGTACCTTGGTAGAGAAAGAGGAGTGCAGGAAAGGAGCTTCTGCTCTAAACCTCCTGTGCTGCTAGGAAGAAAGAGCATTTGTGTATGTGTGTGAACTTGAGACACTTAACTTGCATTTACCATAGTCACAAACTATGGGCAAAAGCCTATTTTCTGCCAAATTACTGCAGAGGATCTGGCTACATCCTACACTTTGCTAATCACTTAGCAACAGAAACTGTGGCCTTCCTGCCTAATGAAATTGCAGAATTAGTTGCTGTGCTGGCTGATTGGGCCTTCTAGCCATTTGGTTGCATTGGGCTTCAGGTTAGGAGACATGCATGCCACCAGCAACAGCCTACATGACTCATTCCTCAAAGTGCGCAGTAGCAGGCCTGACTGTGGAACAAAGTAGAGGACAAAAAAAATAAATAAAAAATCAGCAACTTAGCAAAATTTAGGTCTGAATCAAACATGTTTAGTCCAGTGTAATGGACCTGTAAAGGAACTCAAAACTCTGCAGCTAGGCAGCAGGTTAGCAGGTACTGTACTCCTATAAATTTAATGTATTACATGTGTACCTATGTAGCTGATTTATATTCAGTGCCCTAAATATGTTTTTGAGTTTTGATCCCTTCTGTTTCAAAATGACATGCAGAAATGGAGAAAAGCAATACTTGCATGCAGAGAACTCCTGGACAAAAGTGTCTGTTTCATACCTGGTAGAGTGAGAATCAGTAACCATTTATATCAGTTTACATGAGTACTGCATTCAAGGAACATCAATCAATTAAAAAATCTGTTTTGTAAGCACTGGGTCATAGCTCTCAGGAGGCTATCTCAAAAGAGAGCTCTAGCAACTGGTGGCAAAGAGATTTCTATGGTCTAAAGGAAAAATCCAGTTCTTCCAATCCTACCATCAGGTCAAGTACTCCGTCGGTATTTTAAAATACTGAAATAAAAGGCAGTAAACAGAAGTTTACAGATGGATCTCTTTATTATTACTGTAAAGCCAGTTCATAATTTAGGTAGTAAGGCATCAATCCAAAAAGTTTGAGAAACACTAATATATAGAGAACGATTTATTTGACTTATTCCCAAGGAATATTTTGGGAATGTCAGAAGTTACCTTAACATGAGACACATTAAGATACACAAGCTAATTTACATACAACAAAGTGAGCTTGCAAGTACATTTAAAAATATCAATAAAAGATCTAGACATATGAATGAAAATATCTTCAGTCGTGGTAGTAAAAATAAATATGACAACAGTTAGCAGGAATGTTATCCTTTTTGTACATTATTGCACAGTTGTAGGTGATACATTTGAACTTGTTTCATTGTGAAATATTTGCTGTTAGTTTCTGTTAAAAATAGCTTACCAGATTTGAGTAACATGATTCTTTTACCGTATCTTAATGCCAATACTCTTAAGAAAGAGAGGAATACTCTGCCTTCAGAGAATCTTAGGGAAAAGTAATCATAACAATAATCTGACCTACCTAATGAACATGTTTAGTGGAAATACTGAATAGAAACCTAACAAGTGAATTCAACATGCTAGTGATGTCTCTTTTTTAGTGGATGAACTTGTAAATTCATCACTCATTTCAATTTTCTGAACTGGGAGATGAAAGGTCTTCCCTACTGATACTTTTTGCCAGTTAAAACTTTTCTGTGATTATCCATACTCAAAGCCCTTATGTGAGTCATTTGTAAATTAGAAAAAAGTGTCTGTTGCCTGGAGAGTGTTTCATTTTAGTTTAAACACTCTTCCCATCTCCCAAGTGTATGCAAGATAGTGTCAAATGTGTCAAAGTAATGCCTACAAGTGACTGACAAAACTAGTATCTCCAATTGAAGAATACAAAGGGAAGACTGATAACATTTTTTTTCCGGGAAAAACTATAGCTTGATGTCAGTCAAACTTCCCCAAGGAAAAACAGGAAACCTGTTTGCTTTCCCAAGGAAAAAGGCAAAATGGGAAGAAAGAGCTGTGCAGACTCATCAATAAGCATAGGTCTTTGAAGAGACCTAGTGAGCTATGTTGCCCCTGAATCTGAAGAAATCCTCTCAGAAGTTTCTTTCTATGACCAGTCTTTTGTAAAGCGTCTCTCCCCTTTTCCAGTGTTGTTGAATCACTCATTTTGCTGTTGACAGTCCTTATGGAAGATTCTGCCCCACTGTCAGATCTGACACTGAGTTGTAAATTGTGTTTTCCTTCTGCACGTAAGTAGTATAAGGTTCCACCTCCGTTGTGTCATCCTAGCAAAACAAAACCAAATAGTGTGAATGCAGGAAGTAGGTTAATTTGGCAAGATTTTGCAAGCCTTTCATCTGGACTGAAGAATGTAACTGGGAAATAATGCTCCAATTTTTATTCTTCTTCGACCCACAAAAAAAAACAAAAAAAAACAAACAAAACAATGCACACACAAACAAACAACCAAACCAAACCAAAACACAATCTGTTGCTTTTTCTGCCAAAGAAACTGTATTGCTATTTCTTTCGAAGACTTGATGGATAAAGCTAAAATATTGATTCGTGTGCTTCCTTTTCCTCTTCTATCTCTTTCCCTTCTCACTCACTTATTTTCAACCTGGAGAATTTAGTATTAGGATCTCTTTCTCTACAGAGCAAATCACGTGCTATTGTCTTGACCAGAATTGATTCCTCCATCAGTCTACAATTTCAGTCTAAAGATATTCTAATATAAGTTTTGTGATGTGCCAGCAAGAACACTGGTACTTAACCAGTTATTTTACATTAGTGCAACTGTGTCTTTCAGCAATAATTGAGAGGTAGGGAAGCAGAAGAGGAAGAAGGAAAATAACTAGAAGTGACTAAGTCATTTCAGAAATAGAAATTGAAGCGCCTTTTTAAGTTGGTGACAGAATTTGAGCCTAGAATGTGCTCCAGGTACACAGATATGCACAATGTAGATGTTTCACGACATAAATGTCTCAGCTTCCCTACACAGAAATGCTGTTATTTATATTTGGTAGAAGAGAACAGAGATACAGAGCTGATGAGTGAATTTCTCAGCTACATGGGAAGCATGTAACACCGTAGGGAATTCAAGAATATCTACCATGTTGGACGTAAGAGCTCCTTCCATTGTTTTATGAGATGCTTTGTCTTGAGTACAGTTGGCTCTTTCTGGATTTTGACCAAACAAAATAAAGACTGGCCTTCAGAATTTGCACATTATCATTCTGAACATTGGGAGAGATTTTTTTTTCTCTTTCTAGGTTTGTTAATTTTGTTGTTTAATCCTTTTGTTTACTAATAGTTTTCTTAATATTCCCCAACCCATAAGATTGCCTCTCTTACTGAGCACTGTTTGTACAGCAGTTGTGGACAGTGTATCTAATATGACCAGAGAGATGTGGTGGGACTTGCTCCTTACAGAGATAAAGGATGGCAGTTACTGAAATCTTTGCTGTTGGAACATGCCTCTAACGTTTGCTCCAAGTCAAAACTATGGTGATGATAGTCTCTGTTTTGTACTGAGATACAGCTAAGGACAAACATATAAGACAGAATAGCACCTGCTGAAAGTAAAGAGTAAAAACCTAATGGTTTCTCTTATTGACCATGTTTTCAGGGCTTTTAGAAGATCCCTGATTTAGTGATGGTCTAATCTGCATCGTTCTCCTTACCTGTAAGGAATGTGTAAGAGAAGTATCGGGAGGTTCAGTTTTGTGACAGAGTCTGTAAAAAAGAAAATAAGCATTAAAGCAAATTTCTTCCTCAATACAACACTTTGCTGAGGGGTCTTTTGAGCTTCTTTAATCACAAGCCTATGAAATATTTTTCTTTCTTGTTATCAAGAGCAAAGCCTAAAAATCTTCTCATGTCTTTCTGTCCTTGACTTTTGATCCTGAAGTTGTGGCACCCTGGCTTTCTTTACAGGTGTCTTCTGATGTTTTGGGGAGCTTAAGTGCAGAGTGGAAGCAGGTTAAAATCAAAATCCTCTGGAAGGTTGTCTTAACTCCCCCTTACTGAAATTGTATTGAACTAATTGTTCACCTTTGAGGGAGAAGGTTAGGAAGAAAAACAGTTTTGGAACAGGGGAGGGACAGAACACAACTGAGGTGTTCAGTACAGGTGCTAATTCAGCCTTTCTCTACACAAATGATTTTTTTTTCTTGGAACTGCTTTCTTTTCCACAGCAAAGCCTAAAGGGGCTAGAGTCCAGTTTCACCCAGGGAGCTTCTTCATATATACAGATAAAATTTGCTGTCTCTTCCATTGACATGGCAGGATAGCACTGGCCAATCCTCTGACACTTGATGGAGCTTCTTAGGTAGAGAACCATTCCCCTGGTCTGACCAAGAGAGACACTGACAGGCTCTCACAGTACCTGAAGAACAGATTTGCTCTGCTGCTTTCCTGTCAGAATGAAGAGCTCCTATTCAGTGTAGCAGGCAATGCGTTGAGGATTCCCTGCCAATTTCTGACCATCTATATTTTACTCGGGGCATTATTCAGTGAAGATGTGTGCAACACACAGTGTCTGCAGTATAAAGTAGAAATATTTGATGTAGTCACTTCAGTTACTCATAGCAGCACAGACTGACAGAATCATGATTTCAAGACACAAATAGTACTTAAAGATTTCTGCTAGCACAAGACAAGTTTTCCTTAGCACTCTATTGTACATACCTGCAACCATGGAGCTTAAAATAGTAAATGACAGCCATGAAGGTGATAATGATCAGGAAACCAAGAGCGATGGATATATACAGGATAAGGTCGCTCTGTGCTAAAGACAAAGCACAGTCTTAATTATGTCTTCTCACTGCTACGTTCCTTTATTATTTCAGTATAAGTTTGAAGTTGCTTTAGCATATACATTTTCAACATGCTTGTAAAATAAATATAAATCCCTTTGGCAGAAGGGAAAGTCAATAATGAAACCTGTCTGAGAAATTCAAATATGGTCTGTGGCAGAGACAAAAGCAGATCCCTCAAATCCCACAGTGGATACTCATGACATTTATTCACTAAGTCATAGCTGAGCCCCTCTCAAGGACACAGCTTATCCTAGTATTGCAATTCATGTGTAGTTCTCCAAGAGCAAAAATCCAAACCAAAAAGCAGAAACCAAATGCCATAGAGTGTCAGATGTTCCCTACCGAGAATTAAGTGATTTGTTTCTGCTAGCCACACAAGAGATGGTTCTCTTTCTCTCTCTTACCACAATCTAAGCAGGAGACCTTACTGTTGCATCTCAACAAATTTTGTTGATGTTCTGCTTCCATGTGGTTAACAGTAAGAACAGGACTGCTTTGAGGCTGCTTACTGCAACTTTCCCACTACCAAAAGAATACTACCACAGTAATGTACTTCCCTTTTAGCGAAGAAACCATTTGGAAATAGTGTTTGGAACATGAACAAGCTGGTGATATTTCTTGGCACATGTAGTAGAGCATGATACTCTCATCTATATAGGACTTCACTGAAGGTTTCTATAATTTTCATAGATTATTCACCTAGAAAGCACAAGAATGTGAACAGAGGGCTAGACAGGATTTTGAATGCTGAACACACAAGGGGGAGCTTACATGAGGAGCAGGCTATGGACTTGGTCTCATTCAGAGTTGTGTGGTACACCATGCAGGTTACAGTCTTCTCGTCGGTGCTGTGTGCTGTGAACCTGCTGAGCACGGTCACTGTCCCGTTATCGTGGCTGTCTGTTTCGGTCATGGAGTTGTTCTCGGGGACCCATGAGATCTCAGCAGCCGGCCTCCCCGCCGCTGCCTTGCACACGGGGTTCCTGTGGTCGTCGCAGTACAGGGACAGCCTTGGGGGGACTGCAAAGCATCAGGAAGGGGAGACATGTGGGTTGCTGCAGTTGGCAGAGGCTGTTCTTATTCTTTACCCAAAAGGAACGTCATGAAAAGAGGAGAGTCAGGTTGGAGGTGCCATCCCGTCACAGCAATGTGTGCCAAAGTGACAAAGATTTGTGTCTTTTTTTTCCTCATTTTGGACAACTCTCCCACCTTGAGGTGAGTTACCACAGCCAGGTACCATTAGAGGAGGCATCTCTGGACGTGGAGGTGGGGAATTACCCAGAATACAGGGCTGAATCAGACTTTTGTCCTAGGCAGCCTTTATGCATGTGGCTTAAAATGGATTTGAATGGCAGGCTAGCAGGAAATGGGGCTGTTCTTCCTGCCTGGGTAACAACATCCCGTGTTTGATCGAATATCTCAGTACTCGGAGGTGTTGCCCTCCCATGTTTTTGTCATACTAAAGTAGTGTGTTAGTGAGTGACTACAGGAAAACAAGACGCACATGCAGACTCCTTCTTTAGTGTATTGGGGATTGCTTCACACCCGTCACTTGTAACTCTGCTGGGCAGAAAGGGGCAGCAGAAGGGAGAAGGGTTTTGGCAAATGAGGAGAGGGAAGAAACAGAGCTACTAAATGACATGCTTGACCATTTGTGCCATTGAGAAAGCTCCTCTTCTCAGTGCACGCTTCCTCCTGTGCAGGAGGAGAGGAGCTGTGTCTGTCTGGGGCTGGAGGTGGTCCTTTGGAGAAGGGAGAAATGAGGAAGGAGTCCCTTACCTAGCACGGTCAGCTGGTACATCTGGTGGAAATTCCCTTCCTGAGTTACCACTTCACAGCTGTAATTTCCTTCATCAGCCATTCCCACTTGCTGTATCTCAAGGGCATAAGACTGGTTTGATCTGAATTCACAGTTCACTCTGTCACTGCAGTTTGTTCTGTCCACCTTTTTCTGATCAGCCCTGTATCCCAAGGTGCAGGGGCCTCCTATCTTGGGGCTTATTTTCCACGTCACCATAGTTGCATCTGTTTTGTTAGGGCAGGTCATCACAGCGCTGTGACCCACTTGTGCTGCCATTCTGTTCCCTGGAGGAGACAAAGAAGGAGAAGGATGTGTGAAAAGGTGCCCAAGGATGTCACTCACAGCCTTGGAGTTCTGGTCTGTGCTTCGGAGGGAAATGTCAGCACTGTTACACTCCAGAGGGAGGCCCTGTCTATGCTCATCCACAAGCTGTCTATCATCTGGTATTACAGTTGTGAATTGTGGAACTGGTAGGATATTAAAGACTACCCTCTCATAACCATCAATATGTTTCCCTCTGGGGCTCATCTTAGTGGATAAAACAGGTATTAGAGGAAGATATCCTGCTCTTGCACATTGGTTTTAGCAAGTCAGCATCTGAATAGTGTGGCAAATCCTCCTGTGTGTTACTCATGGCTAAAACATTTCTTGGTAGCATGTATTTAGTAGTCTTCTGCCTCTTATTAGCTATATGCAGCTGAGCTCTCTGTCAAGCTCTCTGTAGAGTTGCCACTTTTCCAGGTTTGAGGCCTACTTTGTCTTTGCTTCATCACTTGAATCAGATTCTCTGCTTGGATCAGATTCTCTACTGGCAATCATTCCTCAGAAAGTCTTTCATAGAATCCTAGAATCATTAAGGTTGGAAAAGGCCTCCAAGATCATCTGGTCCAACTGCCCCCCTACCACCAATGTCACCCACTAAACCATGTCCCTAAGCACCACATCCAACCTTTCCTTAAACACCTCCAGGGATGGTGACTCCACCACCTCCCTGGGCAACCCGTTCCAATGTCTAACCGCTCTTTTTGAGAATAAATTTCTCCTGATTTCCAACCTGAACCTCACCTGGTGCAACTTGAGGCCATTCCCTCTTGTTCTTTGGTTTCTACTCTCCTGATAAGACAGCAGGAATGCAAACTTATCTCATCTTCCAGCACTGGTGGAGGAGATTTCTCCTCTTCTTAAGGTATTGTCTACAATCAAGAGAACTACAGCAAGCACATTTACTGTTTTTCCTCAACTGAATACATTTTTTATCCTTCTTTTATTAGACTTCTAACAACTTTGGGATTATTTTACTGTTCTCACGCTTACTGGCAGGTCATCGGCCCCAGCATGGAGCCATTACAAAAATCCAACATTTATCCAAAAGCAACAGTAACACGTATGAGTCCCCTATAATTAGTATTGTGGATTTGCTGACTGTACTACAGCAGGCAAAGAAAGCTTATTCTCAGTCTTCAGTGATTTCTATAGTACTAAGCATTCATCAAACCCAGGATATTTTTTAGCTCTTAATCTCTCTTAATGCCATCTTGAAAGGAGTTGCTCCGTAGGTAATGTAGCATCACAACATGACCTGAGAAGTGCCAGTATAGACAAATACTTGGGGAAGATGGGTAGGAATAATGGTGCTTTTGTGGTGGTGGGTGGTTGTATCTTTGGATCTCTTCTGAATGGGAGGAGATTAGTAGCTACTTAGGCTTGCACCTCTTATCAGAGTTCCTTTCCCCCCATCCTTGTAGAAATGTCTGTAAACTCTTCACGGCTGTTACCACCTATGTGCTGAAATGGTAGAAATGTGGCTATTGCATATAGGCCATCTCATAACAGCATTTGTCTGGAACCATTACAACCAAGGAAGTAAACTTTTACTTCTGCATTCATAAAAAATCCAGCACTGTGGGCAAAGGCTTTATCTATGCCTCTCAGACGTGACCATGGCACAGATAGCAACAGGGGAGATTTGTGCAAGAAGAAGATTATTGTCTTATGTCTCAGGGGTGTCTTTTGATTTTCTGAATTTTTGTGATCATATGCATTCATGCTGTGAGTCTACACAATGCATACATGCTCACACTGTGACTGGCAGCAGTCCACATAGGACATGTATATAAGTCCTACCCATCTTTATGCCATGCATGGAGCTTCAAATGTATAAAATATGCCCATATCCCTATCCCTCTTGCTTGTGAGGCTAAGATTGCAGAGAAACTTTACTCAGATGTTATATCAATTTGTATTGACTCTCTAGTAGTGTGTCTTGTTCCTGAATGCTGTTTTATATTTGCTTGGAAACACATTTTCTTTCTTTCTTTATTTTTTTTTTCTTTCTATGCCACTGACTCGTCTTTCAGGTTTTAAAAGATGTCTCTTGCTTGGAGTCACGCGCAATGCCTTCTGCCCTTACCTTTACATGATCCATGAACTGTGTACTTGAAGAAGCTAGATGTCTGTATGGAAAAATCCAGGACTTAGTACACAAGTCCTTTCTGGAAGTTATCACATTGGCCATTGGAAGGGTAGTAGCGAGGCCACTCTGATGGCTCCTCTGTACTGTGTTTATTAAGACAAGTTGCACAATCAGGGTTGCCTTCATTTTATCATTATTACTATTACTATTACTATTTGCCTATGGGTCCCTGAATTTTGTCTTAGTCAAGACAATAATCTGGCTGGATTTTCTTTTTCGACAAGCTGTCAGGACTGAATCTTTTTTTGCACATGTTGAACATCAGTCATGCCTGCTCTTTTTATAATGACCAGACTTGGGATGCCTAACCAGCCTGTGCCTTCAGCTGACACATCCAAGGGGTCAGGTTTCTAACCACAAGATATCTCCTTTCTTTGTTTCTTTGAGCCTTACACTGCTGTGAAACCTCTCAACATGATGCCACATTTGGGACAGCAGGTTCTTTTGCTTTGTTTCAACTAGCCACATGGGATCTTTTCCTTAATAAAGTGTTATGTGATGGGTGTTGTTCACAGTAAACATACATGTGAGTAAGCACTCAGAGATGAAAGGAAGGTTACTTGTGTTTTTTAAGATGAGTTCCGTGTATGTTCATGACCGTTGCCTACACTTACAGACGTAGCCCACCCTCCTTCCTCTGTGTGGCACTTTGGAGATTGACAGAAAACAAAATCCTGAGGCACAGGTTGTAAACCAGTGTGAACAGCTGGTGAGGGGATGGGACTTTTGTGTTCTTTGGGTCCCGTTGAAGGAAAAAGCAAGTAACCAAAGAGTCAGCACTGTATCTATCTCTATAAATAACCACCTGAAGAGTAATTGTTACAGATAAATAACCTTTCTTTTTCACAATCATATGTGCAACAATTAATGGGCTAATAGCATTAATACCCAAGCTGCAATCCAAGATGCCATCCATTTATACCTCATTCATTTCCTCTTTTAATAGATGACCATTATCCTTTGGGACTAGGTCATTGATCTCTGAGTGCTCTGTGCCTCTGGTGGAAGCCTGAGCTGTTGTTGCCTTTGACTGATGGTGTTAGTGGTGTTCTGAGACAGCTGTTTGTGAGGAGGTAATCAGAGTACTACTTTCCAACCATGCACTTATCAGGATGGAAAACAAAAGTTAACCAACTTGATTTGTACTGACAAATGAGGTTTTTTTAATAAATTATTCCAAAAAGTTACTTAAACAAACAAACAAACATAAAACCTCTTTCAGGCAGGTAAATTAATGAATCAATTGGAAGTTCAGTTGGGAACTTCTACTGACAACAAAGCTGGTGAAAGGGCTGGACGCATGTTCTGTGAGGAGAGGCTGAGCACACCTGGGTTGTCCGGTCTGGAGAAAAGGAGGCTGAGAGGCCTCTGCAATTCCCTGAGGAGGGGAAGCGCAGAGAAGGTGCTGGTCTCTGCTCCTGGTCACTGATGACAGGGGTGCACAGGACCAGCACAAAGCTGCACCAGGGAAGGGTCAGACTGGACGTTAGGAAAAACTTCTTTCCCATGAGGGTGGTCAAACACTGGAGTAGGTTTACTAGCAGGGTGGTGGATACCCCGTGCCTGTCAGTGTTCAAGAGGCATTTGGATAATACCCTCAATAACATCTTTTAACTTTTGATTAGCGCTGAAGTGGTCAGGCAGTTGGACTAGGTGGTCTCTGAAAATCCCTTCCAATGGAACTACCCTGTTCTGTTCTATTCTATTCTAGTATATTCTAAATGCAAAGGATTAGAAGACCTAAGTTTTGCATAATTAAACTTTTGTCAAAGTCTTCCCCAGACCTGACCTTGCTGTGTTTCTCTGTCCACTACCTAGAGCTGGAATTCCATTACCTCTGCCAGCACAATGTAAAGCCCAGTTCCTGAACATTCACCACACTATAAGAAATAGTCATTATGAGCACCAACTTTAAAATATTAGTCAAATCATTACTATTAGTCTGTTTGAGAAAACAATAATATGTTCTACCTTAAGAGTATTGTCTGCTGCCTCATTTTCTTTTGGAACCCACGTGAATGAACCATTCCAGCCCAACCACTTTTCCTACTGTTTAACTAAATTCTTGGGATAATGTTTTCTAACGTGCAAAATTAACACAGTTCACTGCATTTTAGCTACTTACAGATTCCCTTAAAGGTTTTTGCTTTTTCATTTCAAGGATTAAGTATCATTTGGGTGAAGACCTTTCCAAACCTAGACCTAGCTCCTGCAGACTGGTAGGAAATGTAGCTGCAATATTGCCCCGTAGTACAGTACACAGTATAGTGCTGTAAAATCTTAGTTACTCCAGCTGTACAACATGTAAATCAGAGTGTAATTCCGATAATTTGTTGGTTTTGTTTGTTTGTTTGTTTTCTGCTAGAAGAGGACAAATATGTGGGGATAGTATATCACTGAAACCATTCACTTCCCATTTTTACTAAATAAAGGGAATAATACTTAGCTTTCTGCTGCTCATTACTGCCAGGATTCATTGGTTAGTGTTTCCAAGCATTGCTGAAAATGAAAAGTGCTATTTATTTACATTATTTTCTGATACACAAATTATCCACCAGCCTCACAAATGCTTGTTTTCTTAATTCAATTATCAACAGTATTCTGTGATACTTGGTTGCACTGTATTTAAAGGACTTTTTTTTTTTTTTTTTCTAAATGGCATTGCAAGAAAATGTGAGGTGCGTGTTTTAAACTCAGATGATTTTACCAGGAGAGGAACTGAAAGAAGCCTTTTGTCTCATGACGAGTTCTGGATGGGAGTTCTATGAATGTCTCCAAAAACTGGCAAACAAATTGTTTCCTCTGCCAGTTTAGCACTGCCAAGTGCCTCAGAGCTCCGAGTCATACCATCAGTATGTCTGACCTCATCTAAAAATAACTAAACAAACCTAAGCCTTCAGACAGACTCTGTGTTGGGGCTGGTGGTTTTTTTTTTAGCTAATGTTTGCAAATAGTGACCACAAGTGACAATCTTGTGCTTGTTTAATGGTGTATGCTTTCATTTACATCTTAGAGCAATATCATTTTAAATGTCTTTCAATTCATTTGAACTCATTAAAGAGGTCAAGATCAGAGGCAGTCTGGGCTGCAGTGACAGCACCCTGGTTGAGTTTGTGATCTTGAGGAATATGAGCCTGGCAAAGAGAAAAGACAGGACCCTGAATTTCTGAAGAGTGAATATCCATCTGTTTAAAGACCTAGTGGATGAGACCCCATGGGATACTGTCTTTAGGGTCAGAAGAGCTGATCAGAGCTGGCAACTCTTTAAAGATAATTTTCTTAGGGTACGACAGTTCTCCATCCCCATGTATAAGAAATCAAGCAGGGAAGGCAGGAAACCAGCATGGCTGAGCAAGGACCTGCTGGTCAAACTGAGTTGTAAGAAGGAAATACACAGGCAGTGGAAGCAGGGACATGTGGTCTGGAAAGAGCACAGGGATGCTGCCTGGATGTGCAGGGATGGGATCAGAAAAGCCAAGGCACAGATGGAACTGAGCTTGGCAAGGGGTGCAAAGAACAACAAGAAGGGATTCTACAGGTACATTGGTCAGGAAAGAAAGGCCAAGGAGAGAGTTCCCCCTCTGATAAACAATAAAGGAGAACTGGTAACGACAGACATAGAGAATCCTGAGGTACCCAACAACTTCTTTGCCTCAGTCTTCATTGCCAGTCAGGCTGCCCACATCTCTCATTTCCCCAAACCTCTAGGTGGGGGCTGGGGGAGCAAATTTTCCCACTGTAAGGGAAGAGCAGGTTGGAGACCACCTGATGAAACTGAAGAGGCACAAGCCCGATGACATGCATCCCAGGGTCCTGACGGAACCGGCTGATGGAGTTGCTGAGCCACTCTCCATCATATTTGAAAAGTTCAGGCAGTCAGGCAAAGTCCCTGGTGGGTGGAAAAAGGGAAACATCACTCCCATTCTTAAAAAGGGTGGGAAGGAAGACACAGAGAACTACAGATCAGTGATAATCACCTCTGTGCCCGGGAAGATCATGTAACAGATCCTGCTGGAAGCAATATCAAGGCACATGCAGGACAAGGAGGTGATCCGAGACAGCCAGCACAGCTTCACCAAGGGCAAATTGTGCCTGACCAATCCGGTGTCCTTCTGTGATGGAGTGTCTGCAACAGTCGACAAGGGAAGACCAACCAATGTCATCTACCTGGAATTCTGTAAGGCCTTTGACAGGGTCCCACATGCCATCCTCATCTTTAAATTGGAGAGATATGGGTTTGAAGGGTGGATGATCCTGTGGACAAGGAGTTGGCCAGATGGCTGCAGCCAGAGTATTGTAGTCAATGGCTCTATATCCAGGTGGAGGCCAGTGATGAGTGGTGTCCCTCAGGGATCTTTCTTGGGACTGGTACTGTTTAATATCTTTATCAATGACATAGACAGTGGGATCGAGTGCACCCTCAGCAAGTTTGCAGACAACACTGAGCTGAGTGGTGTGGTTGATACAACAGAATGAAGGGATGCCACCCAAAGGGACCTGGACAAGCTAGATAAATGGACCCTAGTGGACCTAATGAAGTTCAAAATGTCCAAGTGCAAGGTGCTAGACATCAGGAAGAGGTCCTTCACCAAGAGGGTGGTCACACACTGGAATAGGCTCCCCAGTGAAGTAGTCACTGCACCAAGCCTGTCTGCATTTAAGAAGCATTTGGACTGTGCACTTAGTCACATGGTCTAAAATTTTGGGTAGACCTGTGCAGTGCCAGGAGTTGGACTCAATGATCCTTATGGGTCCCTTCCAATTGAGATATTCTATGATTCTATGATTCTGTGCTGCAATAGGGTTGGGGCAGTCCTTGACATGAGCACAGACTGGGAGAACTCATTGAGAGCAGCCCTGAGGTGAAGGACTTAGGCATTCTGGTGGATGAAAGGCTTGACACGAGCCAGCAATGCATGCTTGAAGCCCAGAAGGCCAACTGCATCCTGGGCTGCATCAACTGAGGAGTGGCCAGCAGGCCAAGGGAGGTGACTGAGCCCCTCTGTTTTGCCCTTGTGAGGCCCCACTTGGAGTGCTGCGTCCAGGACAAGAAAGATGTGGAGCTGTTAGAGCAGGTCCAGAGGAAAGCCACAAAGATGATCAGAGGGCTGGAGCACCTCTCCTATGAAGAATGGTTGAGAGAGCTGGGGATGTTCAGCCTGAAGAGAAGGCTCCGGGGAGACCTCATGGCAGCCTTTCAGTACTTAAAAGGGGGGTTGTAAAAAAGGAGAGCAACTTTTTACTCAGGGAGATAATGACAGGACAAGGGGGGATGGTTTAAAACTAAAAGAGGGGAGATTTAGATTAGAGTTTAGGAGGAAATTCTTCACTCAGAAGGTGGTGAGGCACTGGCACAGGCTGCCCAGAGAAGCTGTGGATGCCCCAACCCTGGAGGTGTTCAAGGCCAGGCTGGATGGGGCTTTGGGCAACCTGGCAAGGAAGTTGGAACTGGATGGTCTTTAAGGTCCCTTCCAACCCAAGCTCATTAGTCCTACTTGTCAGCCGTGTGGATAGGTACAGTGCTTCCATTCCTATAGACACTCATTCACATTATCACCTGATGCAGAAATAGTCCAGCATATTTGCAGTCTCTCAAGAAAGCATATGCAAAAATGGAGCTCTGCTTTCTTTTACCCCAGAGCGTAGTACCAAGTTCAGATAATCTAAGATTTTGAACTGGGTGACCTAAAATCTCATAGCTTACAAGCAAATTAAGACTGGGTATGGGTAATACTTGACAAAAATCTACTGAACAGGAGCTTATAAAGAACAGCCATTTTTGTAACAGTTTCTGATAAAAAAAAGGATGTCTTTCTTTCTATTTCAAGCTAAGTCAGTCTAACGAGATGTCAAGACTTGCTGTTTTTTACCACAGAGTTAGCTTTATTTAAAGATAGTCCAAAATGTTTGTGCTCAGGAATGAGTCCACAAATAGCTAGGGGATCAGCCAGCACAAAGGCAGTTCTTTAAATGGAAATTATCCTCACCCCTATCCTATTCTTCCTAGTCAACCATACCTTTACTTTAGTTTGGAAATGTTGATAGGACCTCACAGATTCAGAGAATCACCTCATTTTAGTCAAGGGCTGAAGTCGGACGTGCCATACCTTTTCCTTCTAGTGAATATTCCAAAAGCCTTCTAATCGCTAAACGTATGTTTCATTAGAACATTAACCAATATACTAGGAAGTGATAGCTCTTTAGGTAACTCACAATTGCTGGCTATACTCATTGAATGAAAAGGCCTGAAAATAAATCTTTCCTGTTCTCCATGCCTTTACAAAATGCCTTCTTTCCCCTAGTCCTTTTTTCTAGTCCACCAGCTTTCAGTGGCTTCTCAGGCCACACAAAGACTCCACATGACCTTTTCTTGTCCCCTTTTACCATCACATCTGTGACTTCTTGTGGATCTGTTCCAACCAAACCTTTTGCAAGAGTCTGTTCCCCAGTCTGCTTTCTTCGCCTTTCTGCTGCCTGCCCCAGCCTGCACTCTTAGGTAGAGCTCAGCAGCTCTGAGGGAAGACACCATCTCCCCTTTCCTCCAGGAATTTAACTAAGCATAAAGGACTTGTGTCTGCTGTGCAGGCAAACTGAACAAACAAACCTATTCCACTCCTAAAGAGGAAATGTTCAATGCTGCAAGTGTTAAAAGTCAGACCAGTCACCACACCGCTGTTTTCTGGAACGGTGCTTTCATTCTGTAAAATGGCTGAAGGTCAATTGCTGAAGTTTCCTCTGTGATGGCTGATTACTTCAAGACCCGTAGAATCAGGGCATATATGCCACAAACGTCAGCATTTATCTATTTGAATGATAGCTTGGAAACAACCCACTACATTGCACAGCTTCTTCTCTAAAGGTGAAATCCCATGTTATAGCTGAGCTGAGCTGAACTAACAGCATGCTGCAAATTAAAAAGGGGATAACCAATGAAGCAAAGGCCTCGCTCTCTGTGGGTCTGCAAAGAATAAGAAAATTGAAGAGGTGTGACCTATCAAGCTCATCTCAGTGCAGTGATAAGTGAATGATGATAATCAAAGGTCAGCCCTGTTAACTATTGAATTCTACCCAGGAGAGATGATATGAAGAATCATATATCTACACATTTGTTGTAAATAACTTCTCATTTTCAATCTTATTCTTCACAAATGAGTGAACAATGGAAAACGGCAATCATTTATTCTGTTTGTCAGGAAGTGCAGAGCCCAGGAGAACAAGCTGTCAGTCATACAGACGTAGAAAATAGACAAGTTAGGTTCAGGGAGCTCTGTACAGCTCCAAGCTGAATCAATCCATTTTGGTTATTGACATAAATTCAGTGTAAGCTTGTTTATCTTTGGGGACTCCTCTGACAGGTTACGGCTAGATAGGGTTGGAGGTCTTTAGTCCAAAGTCTTCTAATTTGACTCCAGTCTCTGAAGTTAACCTAATTAAAATACAACTAATGTTATGTCACCCTTCAGTGTCTTCCCTTGACTGCTGAAGAAGATTTTAAGAGATGTTTGAGAGGGTTCTCGAGCTCTGTTCTAGTGCATTGAGTGCACATTCCAGTGCACTGACAGATTCCAGTTTCATCTTTGAAAGTGGACATATCCTCACTCAGGAAAAAACGCACTCAACCCAGGAGCTCGTATTTGTGTTTCAGAAATGTTCTGGTTACTGTTGTCACGCTAAGATTACTGTAATTGAAAAAAAGATTTGGGGAAAAATTGCCCTGTTTTTCTAACATGGTTTCTGTAGTGTGTTTGACAGCTCTCGTGGATAACTAGTTACACCAGTTCCTTTACAGTGTCACTTAGTCATCTCTCCTGTTTCTCAGAGTTTTTCACACAGTAATAGGAGAAAGAAATATTTCAAAAACAGGAAAATTTGATTGTGAAACCACTGAATTTTTCAGGGGAATCACTGAAAAATCAGACAGCTACACAGCTTGAAAGTGCTTTTGATTCCTTTCAAGTAGGAAAGATTTCCAGCCTCTGTTATTCTTTATAGCAGGTTTTAACCCACAGTAAAACCTTTTCTTACCCCCAGAATGACTCAAGTTCCATGACAGCCTCTTTAGAAATTCAGCTGTTAAAGAGTTTTTTCACACTGTAAAGAGACTTCTTTACTTTCTCAGACGTAATTCTCTTGTGTCTTCATTTCTTGCAGTAACAATCTACAGTAGCATTTTGGTGCATCCCCCCTCCTCGCCCCCGCAGTTTAAACTTAGAGGTATAATGAACTGAAACAGTGATTATACCACAAGTAAATGACTAACTGTATCTTGGAATGAATATATTATATGAGTCATAGCAAGTTATAATCGTAAAGGCAGTACCGGATGCTTGGAAGAGGCCAGATACAATAGGCTGAGCTCTGCATTCTCCTTCTACCACTACAGAGTGCCTGTGACCACTTAGCAAGCCTTGTCTGGAATGAGGAGAAAGATAAACAAATAGAAAGGCTTTGTACTAGGGTAGAAATTGCTAAAGTACTGTCAGAGTTTTTTATGTGGCAGCTTTGTGACTCTGGAAATGTAGCCACAACAGCACAGGATGGAGTACAGGCTGAAAATCTGCCCCGCGCGCTGGATGAGTAGTAAGTAGTTAGAGTGCTGTGAGTTTCGTGATAAAAATACATGAACCAGCTTCCCTGAGTTGATGTGACTCAGACTCCTGAAGCTGCAATCACAGCTTTTTCAGTGACAACGCATCTTTAAAAGGGCAGCATTGGACACAGTGAGAAACTTACAGTTTTATTTTTAGTTTCCCTCTAATACTCTTTTACCTGTATTTGTCATTATTCCTTGAAAATGTATTCTATTCCCATTTCATTTTATTTAGGCCTTTTTCCCATCTTCAGAAATTCCATTCTTCCTCACACCCAAATTCTTCTTTTGTTCTCCTTGTAACCCGTTTCTGTTCTGCCACCATTAGTGTCCTTCGCAGTGTCAGTCTCTTTTCTGCTGTCTCATCCAAACTCAAATGGCAAATTTAAAACACAGCCAGAAAATGACTCTTTTTCACTGTAAACTCTAGTTTTTCAATATGAATTGTCTGCAGCATGGCTGGAATTCTTTTAGATTTGAAACTTTAATATCAGGAAGTGGCTTTATATGTTGCAGAGAGCTGAGCACACTGGCAGAACTTCATAAAGAACCCAAGGTTTCAGTCTTCACATTCAAGATGGAATATACCTTTGCAGTTGCCAAATACTAGTTCTTAATGTTTCTATGATCTTCTCGTGCTCTTTAGCTTTCTTCAGTGTCCTTTCAAGCAGTAATTCAAAACAGCTGGTTTTGTAGGCAAAGGAATGATGTTAAATCTCACCTAGTTGGAGATGAGGTTTGATACAGTGTCCTCTCAAAAATTGTAAATTAAGCCAAAGAAAGGAGGGGTAATTGGAGGGAAGTATGATGGGTAAAAACTGTATCAAGGAGAGAAAGCAAAAGGCAGTGTTGAAAGGAAGTGTCAGGTTGAAGGTAGCTTGCTAATAATGTTTTTCAGCAGACAAATTTTATACTAATTCTGTTTAACATTCTTAATAATGGCATTGGCATTTGTATCAAGAGTGTGTGAGGAAAGTTGCTGAAGGCAGAAAGTATATGGTATTATTAATATAAAGAAGGGAAATGTCACAGAAAAAGAACCGGGTAGCCTTGATGAGTGGATGGTAGATGTCCATTGAAATCCATCAGCTCAAAATGTAATAACAATGAAAATAGTTATTACAATAAATTGAGAAGTGTTTCATGATACAATGCCTGCAAAAATGATTTGATGCAATTATTTAAGGGTCCTTTCTTGAGGTTGTGTTTCTAACCTTGAGCAAAAGGGCTATGTCTCAATCAAAACATGGCTTTATAGAAAAAAAGGATAGGTATGCTTCTCTAATGGAGGACTTAATGTTTAAATGATGTGTTGGAATCATCTAGCTTGCAGAATTAACACCTTTGCCCAAATCCTCAACCAATAATAAATCAACGCTGAACTTAACAAGCTGTTGTATTTTATATGACTCTGGCTGTTAACTTAAAACTTCCTATAGCAGCCTCTGTGTGCAGGGTGAGTAGATCTTTATCCTTGCAGAATGTGAGCTGGAACAGATGAGAGGAGAAGGGGCTTACACTGTATGCCAAAGCAGTTTGGGTAGTATTTCTTTCAGAGTAGCACTGTGATGCCCTGTGTAACAAACTGCAAAGACCCTCTGGACACTTCCCACTACAGAAACAGATACAGAGTGTTTTATACTCTGTTCTGCATGCTGAATTTGACTTTCTACTCTCTTCCTCATGAGAAGACAAAAAAAAATATGTTTATTTATGCTTAAGTGGCATTTTCCTGTTATTCCAAACAAAAATAGAGCATTGACTGCAAATGGTGGGTTGTATGCCCTCTTTTTCATACTTTCCAGAGAGCAGATAAGGGACTGCTGTGAAAACACACTAATGACTTCACTTTTCTATAGTTAGAGTCACACCTTGCTTAGTGTTCAGCTTTAGCATTGTAATTTTTTTTTCTAGCCTTTTCTTACTCAATACAAAGATAAGGCAGCATAAGAAGATTCCCTCCGCTTTATTCTTATGAAAAATTGTACTTCTATATACAAAATACGTCAGCTTTGAGTATTAAGTAGAATGTACATCTGTAAGTGCATTACCAATTAAAGAAAATCTGCTTTATAGTCATAGAGTATGCGGTGTACTTGCAAAACCGAACTCCCCCGTTTCTGGGGTTCTGAAACTAGACACCTTTAGACATCGTGTTTGGACCATATCAAAGTAAAATGTTATGTCACATGAACATGCTTTGAAGATTGTATTAGGGCAATTTAGATGACTTCTGAGAATTTTTTTTTGCTTAATTTAATAGTACAGAGTTCTGTTTTAAGTGTTTGTGTAAGAAAAACAGGCTGTTGTGATTCAGGTGTTTTTAGTGTAAAAGGAGACAAAATAATCCTAGTACATAAAATCAAAGGAGCAGCAGAGCAATAGTGAAATCAAGATAAATGTACATTTACCAAAATTGTTTTTTAGCCTTTGATTTTTATATCAGGAGCAAGATTCCAGAGTAAACTAGAATAGGAGGCAACAGAGACAAGAGCACTGAAACACCTGAAGACAGTGGAAATAAGAAGGCAGTAAAACACACTAGTGTAGTAACACTAGTGAAGAAGAAATTAAAAGCTTTTTTTTTTTTTTTTTAAGGGAAGAAGCTAAGGGAAAGCAGTTGCATTCAAGAAAGTTAGGTATCTGGGTGAAATTGTACTACAGACAGGTTGCTCTGAAGTTCCAATTCACTGTTATTCACCTCACTCTAATTTCAGCACTGAGGCAATGCCATTGTTTTCAGTTTTTTACTCTTGGTAAAATTGAGCTAACATAGAGAATCACATCTCATTACTGACAACAGATTTCTTTGTGCTTCCTCTGAAGCACACTGTCATATCTATTGTCACAAGATAGTACTACAGATCCAGGACTTACACAGCTGAACATTGCAAATGTTACTCCGATAAAAAGAGTTTAATTGTATGAACCTCATATGGAAAAACTTGCCCTCCCTTATCCCCTTTCCTTTGGAGTATGCACACAACCACAAGGTGTCTTATTTGTTTAGTTAAACTAAGAAAAGTCTTCAAAGTTTTACCTAAAAGTTTTTAATTCTGAGTCTTTTCCACTGCTGCTCCTATGAGGATTCTTATAGAAGGGTTGGTAGTACAGATCGTGCACCCACAGCTTCAATAGCATACTACCCAGCTCTGCTTGGGGACAGATCTAGACACAACAATCACAAAGGTGCTGCCCCTTCCTCAGTTGTAAAAACTGACGAAGGCACACAAGGCAACGTATTAAAGGTATGTTAAGGAAAACACTAATGCAGGTAAAGCCTGGTTATGCACAAGAGTTTTTGCATGACCTTATTTCATTCACGGTAGCTTGTTCTGGTCTTCAGAAGGGGGGCATAGTTCCTTCGAGCTTCATACAACATTAAACTTCTCTGGATAGAGAACACACACTAGATCATCTTAACACATCTGGCCTGTGATTTCTAAGGGAAAAACCTCGTCACTACACCTTGCTGAGAACCGTCACAATAATATTGAAGGAAACATGTTTAAAAACAGCCTTAGCTAAGAACTTTCCATCAAAAGTGTGCTGTTTGTTTTGGAGGGACGAGGTTCAAACATGAAGTTAGATTTCAACACATTGTTTTTGTGTGTTCTTTGAAGGGGAATATCAGTGATTCAAGACACCAAGAGGTTAAAATCCAATTGTCTTCTGGATGAAAAAGAGAACTTTTTTGGCATTAGATTTTTTTAATATTTCCAGCAAAGTCCCATTTTAAAAAGAAATGTTGCCAGTAGGATTCTCCTTTGTCTCCCCCATTTTCTTCAACATTTTGTGACATGTCCATACTCCTTTACTTTTTGAGCAGCTGTACTCAAAAGCATAGACTATCTCTGATGCTACCATAACCTATGTGTATGACCTTGAGATGGTTCCTTGGTATTCTTCTCAGATAATTTATTTACTGGAAGAATGGGGACATGGGAAGGGAATGTTTTTTTGTTTGTTTGTTTGTTTTTTAACCTCTAGTGTGCCTGCTGTGAGTTTACTAATGCAGAGTTTAATAAAAGTGTGTGAAGATTTCAATTTTTTTCAATGGGTGGCACTGAGATTATAATTTTGGATCCCTCATTTGATCTGCCAAACGCACTACAGGCAGGTGTTCCCTCACTGACAACAATAACTGTATCCATTTTGCTTAAAAATATCTGTATATTTTAATATTTTTAAGGATAGTATCTTCTGTCCAAGTGGAATGAAATATTTCGTTTCAATGCAGCTTAATTCTACTTGTCCATAATAGTAATGGATATAAGCATGTTACATGTTATTCAGAGATGTCCCTAGCTGGCAGTTTAGGTTTCTGGAACTGCTACTCAAATTACATGAGCAAGTCCCTGGACTGCTGCATGGCATCTGAAAGAGCACAAGCTCTAGAAATGCAAATGAACAATATCTAGGAGACGTTAACTGTCATAGCTAGAATATATTAAAACTAAGCCAACTACACTAACAGACAGAGTTAGAAAGGGTTAGGAATGTCACTATCTTTGGCGCCAAAGCCCTGCCCGTGCTTGATAGCAATCATTCCATTAGCCTCAGAATGAAATTGCAGAAACTGCTCCCGGCTATCAGCACACCAGTGATCTTCCACCACTCCTAAGAAAGACACGAGATCCCTGCCCTGTTCCGTAGTGTCTACCACCTCTCCTCAGCAGAAACCTCATGGCCAAAAGCTTCACATTCACAAACACTTTCCTGGGCATATTTTTAATAGGTCAAATGGATCAGTTTCTCAGAGGATGTGGATTTAGTGCTCTTAGTAAATAGGCTATCTGTGGCTAGCGGTACATTATAGCTACGAGTCACTAAATAATTGCCTGTGTAGAAGTCATGGGGATAATGACTGGCAGCCTTGTGACCACTGAGAAAAGAAAAGCAGGAGCAGATATTTGGGAGGCATGTTTTGATCTTGCTCCGTAATTTTTAACAACTAAAGAAAGTCGTAACATGACACATAGCCCTTACGGTAAGAAAAGATTTGTGCACGTTTCCCTTTCTTCCACCCTGACAGCTGATCAGTCCCAGAGAACAGTTAGACTCACCCGTTATTCTTGTAAGCTTGGTGATGGTGAGCAGCATGAAAATACACGCAGCCTTTCCAGCAATCTTCATGTCAGCTCCTTTTTTCATGGCTCAGGCGGCTCTGTCACTCCATCCGTCCCACTGCCAACCTAGCTGTGGTCATGGGGCGTATTTCTTGCCTGCCAGTGCATCCTCAGTAGCCAAGGCGAGTGTTTTCTCTTCCGCCCCTTCCCCACTCCTCTCCTGACTGCCTGGCTCCTCCAAGTTGGAGGGGTTCCTCCTTCTGACTTTTGAGAGCACTAGGCTTCCTGTGCTGAGAGCCTAGGCGAACGCTGAGGAAACAGACTGAACAGCTCTGCCTTCCGCTCATTGGCTCTCCTCAGGAGGCTGATGAGTGAAGATAAACCCTGCAGCACAGCTCAGATGGGGTAGCAGTGGAGGAGACTATTTAAGCCTGAGTTTAATATCAAAAAGAAAATCTTCATTTTGTGGCGCTAGAGAGAAACTTTTTCTTCATCCTTGCCACTACTGCTATTCTGCATCTTCAGCACTTCTTTGTCACTACCTCAAAGAAAAATCCTTCCTCCTGTCTTAAGGATTTCTCCCTTCAGGAGCTACTGTCAGCTTTGTTTCCACCTTGAACAACAAGGCTTTCCAGACCCTGGGAGGAGAGACTGAGTGAGAGAAAAGAAATACTATTTTACATACTTTTCAGCAGAAATCATAGAAAATCAAGCTGGCCCACATCTTTCAATTACAACTTTTTTCTTCAGGATACTGTGGTTTTTGGGTTTTGTTGTTAGTTTTTTGTTGTTAGTTTGTTGTTGTTGTTGTTGTTAGCACTGTACCTGTTTCTCCACTTCCTCACTTTAGTCTTTTCAGATTCAGAGCTTTCTTTTCCTTTCTTAAGCCACAGCACTTCCCTGGCACAATTCTGTGGGCCAGCAGTAGAGAAGGTTCCAGCTGTTGAAAGCTGCAAATCAGAATAATTACCACCAAGGACAGAGACAAAAACAGTAAAGACAGAAAACAGATCAAAGTCAACAAGAAATTGAGGTGTTCATGAGCTAGGACAGCACAGCACAGCACATTTGGACATCGACAGGCTGCAGTGATGACGGTAGTCTGATGTTCTGGTAATTTTGTTGGATCAGACTAGTGTTCAGAAATGGTCTGCATTAATGTTCACTGGAGCAAAGGAGTGTGAATTAAGGTCTCATGTGAATAAGCAAAAAGACTGATAAGGAACATATAAAGAAAATCAGGCAAGACAGAAAGAAATTTAATCTTCTTGGTCCTAGAGTCTTATTATTGACTGCAGTTTTGTGTGGCGAGGAGTACTGTACCTTTGTCCCACTTGATTTTTAAGTTCAGTTTAATGTTTTGATGCTTCTCAGCAGTATTCTGAGGTTTTCAATGTGCTATCCACAGCAACACTCTGGTTTATTTTTTGAGTAATTACCGTTGATCTAGGAGTTAGTGATGCATGTGAATAGATAACATAGGTATATTTTAGACAAGGAGATGGAGAGGAAGAAGTGTTTGTGTAAAGGAAAGAATTAGGCAACGTGTAAGCAGTATGAGGCCTTGGATGTGTAAGAAATGGTGCTCAAACTTGACGCAAAGGCCAAATGAAACTAAGTTGGTATAAATGTGCAGATTTGGCAGACTGGATGATTGCTGCATGAACTGAGAGACTTGAAAAATGAAAGATGCAATGGGGTAGAAGAGATTTAAGAAGAGAGTTAGCTATCTTGCTAATAATAAAAATGCTACTTTAAATTGTCAGAATTACAGGTGTCTGACATTTCTACAGGAATTCCTTCAGAACCAGAAACTGGACAGCGGGATTCTTTTGCTAGGCAAATGTCATTTAAGATGTTATTAAGAAGCCTTGTGAGCAACTTTCGACTTGAAGCCTGGGTGTCCAGGAAAAAGCAGGGGGCTCATATAAGAAGGTAGGACAGAAATCTGAGGATGCCTGAGAATGGGAAA
The DNA here is from genome assembly GCF_964211835.1 of Anser anser. NCBI lineage: Eukaryota > Metazoa > Chordata > Aves > Anseriformes > Anatidae > Anser > Anser anser. The sequence continues at coordinate 96,167,800 of NC_139720.1, forward strand.
TACTGCCACAGTGCCTCTTTTTACCTTTTTGAAAATACTACTACAGACAATGGAATTTAGGAAGCGAGACATGCAGTCTGTGGCGGGACATTACTGAAAACATGAATTTACCACAAGAAGTAGTGAATTTTTATTTCTTCTTCCTGTCGTCTCAGTTACACATTGGGAACCAGGATCCCATGACAGAGGAACTGACCCTGAGAAAGGCCAGATTTTGACAGAGGATGACCTAGATGGAGAAATAATGCATGGAGGCAGGGGAAAGATGTTGGGGTTTGCTGGCTGCATCAGTCAGAAATGTGGTGTGCATTTGATGGAAATGAGGAGAAAGAGAGGGATAAACTGATCATGAGAGCTGAGCTTGAAGCCTGAGACATAGTTGAAGAAGAAGAAGTTGCCAACAAGGTGCAATTAAAGGCACTTCCAGTGAGTGCACATTTCTACACAGCAGCAGAGAAAACCCAAAGCCATTGCAGTCTTTCTGGAGTCTGAACTTTCCCTGTCTTCTGTGTACAGAGAGCACAGATCTGGGCTTTGCCTGTGGTTTTCAGTGTGGGTGATTGCAGACCCATTTTATGTTAATTATCATAATGTCATCAGATATTATTTGACAAAGGCACAGTCTGTGATCTGCTCTGTTTGAAGTGGTTTTACTCAGCCTTAAAGTCCTTGCTGACAGCAGATTCCATGCTAATAACTTGTTCAATAAGAAGTGCAGGAGTATAAAGCTGGGTTTTAACTACCAAGGTGCAGACAGAAATTATTTTTTTTCAGGAACTTCATTTCCAATGATGACATAAATAGCAGTGTGCCGGAACCTCAGCTGGTATAAACTCATAACCCAGCCTGGGTCTGTTGACTTCTCACAGAGCTGCCATGATTTTGTCCACATGAGAATTCTCCCTACTGTGTCTCCTTCTGTGTCAGCTGAGGACCCTAAATCTTGGGACCATTCACATGGCACTACAGGCTGCACATATATGAGAAAATCCAATTATTTCTGGAGCTGAGAGTGGTTCTGGAAAAGTGTGATTCTCTGTGCTACTGAGAGATGTGTTTTACTCACAGAGTAAGTGCACACCCTAGTAATGAAATAAAATGATCTTGTCTGGGAATGTGGCAGGTAAGTGGAATTAAGGATGGATTACATTATGTAATGGTTTTGCCCGATGTATAGGGCATTAAAACACTTTAATTCTTTCAGAGATAGTGGTGTGCGTCACACTTGTAAGTGAATTTCCTGCCTTGTGATGATCTTAGAGCCAAGATCTTGTTACATTTACAGTGAAGGAAAAATAATTTCATAAGTTTTATTTGCATCCTTTGTAACAAAATACACTAATTTCGCATATGGGGTTACGTGATAGAGAAAGCAAAAGGATTGGATAGCCTCACTTCTTGTGTGGGCAGATGCAAAACTTCTCCTACATCTACCTTGCAAATGCACTTTATTGTGACTGGCTGTTCCTCCTAGTGTTTCAGTTCAGAACTGTAATAGAGTTCATCCAGTCTACCTGGAATATGACTGACAGGTCTGCCCAAAATATGATTGTATGAATGCTTGCAATTGCAGGCTCTGTAATTTCAGCTCTTGCTTTCAGCATGCTGTGAAGGACAGGGCACAGCGGACATTTCCTAGCCCATCACATGGCAAGTCCTCTAGCAGAATGGCACAACATGGTAGGCTGGCTCTGGAGATAAAATTTACGAACTTTGCAGCACTGAAGTGACATGATATGCTTATAAAGCCGCTTCCTGGTTGTTCTGTGGTTGAATGTTGTTTATTCCTGGAAACACCCACACACCTGAAAGTCCTGATGAGAACACGGTTTCTTTCACCTAACTCCTGCTGGAGGGTAGGTAAGCCTGAGGTGAAGCCCACATTCGCAGAGTCCCTCTCCCTTCAGGGAAGCTTGCATTTAATAGAAGACTGAAACAGGAGGACCTGACTTTGGGTTCAGAGCTGTTGTGCGCCATTTATACACATGTAGGTAAATAAAATTCTACCCATGTTTCAAAGTATACCTGTGGGGGTGTTGTGTGGGAGGCTAAATGCACTAAACACTTCCCTGCAGCCTAGTCTGAAATTCTGCTCCCCATGCCTCCTTGGATTCCTGCCTCAAAACCTTCTGCAGGCCATGCCCATGCTGTGCAGTTGCTGAGAGTGCAAAGCTCCCCTAGCTGGCTTTCAGCTAGCTTCAGAAATGGCAGTGGTATGCTCAGAACAGCACAGCACGGCACCTAGCCAGGGCATAGCAGCCTGTTTGTGCACCTAACTGCTGCCCTGTGGGGATGAACGTTTCCACCCAGTACAATGTGATGGCGTATCGGCTTACTTGGAGCTAGTTCTGGAGTCACTAACATATGTGGAAGGTACAGTTTCTGCTGGTATGAAATGGTGTGGCTCTTTCGAAATCAGCCTTAACATCACTAAAACGCGTGATGTTGCCCTGCTCTGAGCTCCTGCGTTGGCCACAAAACTTAGGAGTTTCACCCTGTGATACGCTGTGTTTATGTTCTAGCCCACCTCCCAGCAAGGCTTCCCTTGAACCATGCTCCAGATTGTGCAAAAATACTGGGCTTACTTGGAGAAGTGCGCTGAGGGCGTATGATGAAAAGTGGGGAGGAAGTGACTCAGAGCACCGGATGAGCTGAGACAGATGTTTGGTGAGAGGGAAGGAGTGGGAACTTGCAGATGAGACCTAGCTCCCCTCCGTGCTGGAGTTCCGAAGTGTTGGAGTCAGCCCTTCTTTGCTTTGGTCGGGAGGCAAATCTTGCAAGACGTTGCACTGAAATAAGTAATTAAGGCTCTGCTTTCTCAATAGGAAGACGTTTCACTTCTCTGATTCCTTAAAGTGCTGAAATCCTTGGTTTGGTGGAAGGAACAGGATATGGAGACATTTCCAGGGTATTTTCTTATTTCAGCAATAGCTGGTAGGTAGAGAGGTACATAGCCCATTTATGCAGTGAATGAAGTTACTTCATTTTCTTAGCTTGAAGTTGGTATGAGAAGTGGTCAAGCATCCTGCCATTATTGCATTATAAAGGGAAACAGAAACTAATTTCTAGTCCTAATAATAATTATTAGCTAACCAAGCTTGGCTTCTAATCCCTCTACCCTTCCAAAAACTGTGTGTGTGTGTGTTTTTTTTTTCCCAGACTACATTTCACTTCACCTTCAATTTTCATTTTTCCTCTCTGATTATTTGTTTGAATCAGAGGGCTTCATCCTCGATGTCGCTAAAATTGCAGGCCTCTGATGAGCTTGTGGAGTTGCCTCTTGTCTGAAGAGGTTTTGGTACAGCAAGATGTTTTGTTTGTCTGCCACAACCTTTTGCCACAGTAAGAGCCCCCTTTAGAACTAAGAGCTTTTTGAGAGGTGAGGCATGTCTGAAGGGCAAGTTGGTCAAACCGCTACAGTGTGGGTTTTTTTTCATTTAGTGCAGCTGCTGAGATTCGCGTTCTGTCTGTGCCTTGGTTTTCATCTGCTAAATAAGGATGGCAACAGTCACCTGTTTCATAGGGAAGTGTGGTGGGTGCCATGATGACAATCCTACCCTCAGGCAAATGAGGCTGCTGTCACCAGATAGCCTTCTTTTTAAGGAAATCCTGCATGCTGACAGGATATGAGTTTCTGTGTAATCCTGTGGTGGACAGAGTGATGAAAAGTAAATATTACAGTCATGTGGTTGCAGTGTGGGGAGTCTTTGATTAAAGGTGTGATCATGGGGAGAATGACGCTTGATGTTTTCTGTTCCTTAGGTGAGAAAAACGTAAGAGGCGATTTCTGGATTTCTCACAGGTAGTTTTCCTACTGCTCTTTAATTTGCAAACCACTTTATTAAAACCTGCTTTGGAATCTAGAAATCCACATACCCTAAGTGTGAACAATATTTAGGTTCTTAACTTCTTAACACAGGAAAACTGAGGGCAGGCATGTGTTCTTTTATCTCCCTCCGGCTGCAGAAGGGCTAGTGTTGGAGGTTGTAGTAAGAGAAACATAGGTCAGAGATCAACAGATTGAAGAGAGAGCCAAATGCCATGGCCTGGTAGATTCTGGCATGTTAATCTGAAGCTGTAGTCTCTGTGAGAGAGATGAGATCAGTGGCCACAAAGATAAAGCGGGGAAAGGTGACCAAAAAGTGCCGATTGTTTTTCAGTCTTGCACTTCCCCTAGATGCATCAAGAGAGCTTGCCAAAGACAGCTCTACTGCCACAGACAGTTAGCAAGACTCAGGTTTGCCATTTGGAATGATTGCCACAGAACAAGATGAAAGAGAGAGAGGGAGAGATGGCATCCCAAGTCAAAAGCTGGGATATTGAGGTGAGAGACAAGAGAGGATGAGTGGAGCACATGGTGAGCCACAGTGCGCAGAGCAGGGCACCAAGACAGAATTGTAGGTACTGTGACACTGCATTAATGTCAGCAGCTAATAGCTGTAACTGGGGCATAGTTGTACTGTGTGCCTGTTTGCCAACAGTCTCAAGTGCAGCCTTCTGGAATTTGGTAGAGTGGTGGGACTAGAAATGGGAAAGAAAACCCTTTTTTATAGGATCACCACCATCGAATTAACCAAGAGCATTCATTGATATTTCTCATCCTGAAAAGGCCAAACTTCTCAAGCTATACAGGAACAAATTCATCGGTTTTAGTGGAATTTTTGCCTAAGGTTTGAAGCAAACTCTGAAATAAACTGACAGGTTATTTTGGCTTGTACACTTCCATACCCTCAAATAAGAAATGCCTTTCTGGAAGCTCTAATCCTTTAGTTAGATAGCTATAACAGCGTATAAAGAACCATATAAATGGAAATACAGGAGATTAAAATGTGATCTGATCTCAATGTGCAAATATGTGGGAAACATGCACAAGGGAAAAGTGCAGGTGGTAAAGAACCTTTTCACTGACTGAAAAAGATGCAACACCCACCAAGTTACAGCAAGTCAAATTTAAACTGTAAATCAGGCATGTATTTTTAACAGTGAACATGACCAAGTGTTTGAACAAAGTACCATAGGAAGCAATGATTACCATGTCTTGATGTCATCAGGTTAAAAGCTAGCAGCCTTCTTAGAAAAGTGCTCTACTTTTCTAGCCTGGGTTTTCTCAGGTGAGAATGAGTACTAGCAGTACCTCTATTGAGATGAAAAACAGGCTACATGTGACATTTGAAACACTCTTTATTCATACCTATTCACTCTTCTTTAACACCCTAGTAAATTGTATACCAGTGATGAACCTAATCTGTACATAATTAAGGGAAGTTATGTGTTGTCAGCTTTAGGTTTTTACCCTGCACTATTCTTCATTTTTCCAGTGAAAGACAGAGAGCTATAGTGGGAAAGGGAGACTGAATTGAAAAATAATAAGAAACTCAAGATTTCCTCAAGGCTATGAAAGACCTGAATTACGATATTATTACTGAATCTTGCCCCATGCTTTTCCTCACCTCATCTCTGGGTGTCTCCTTCTCAAGGGTGCAGGTAAAAGTAACCCCCTAGAAACCAAGACAGAGAACAGTAGCCATTGTCTCTGTTCCAGCAGAGTACATCTTACTTTCTGAAGAAAATGTTATTCCATGAAAGAGGATTTTCCTAGCAAAGGATCTATGCTGTGATCCAGGTCACACTGAAATGAGTATCTTCATATTCAGGCATCAACCACAGATCTGGGAGGTCTGGAAACCTTACATTATTGAGATATATTATTCAGAAGTATTATGCAGATAATGTCTGTGCCTTCTTTTACCTCTAATATGATCAGCTCCTGTGTCACCTACTCTTTCAGAAAAAGGACACAATTTATACTTCATACTTAAAATTGTGGTCTGCTTGAAAAATATTTAGCATTTGAGGAGTTCCCCCCCACTCGGAATTTTCCTTAGGTTTCAATACTGGGTGTAAGTGGCAAGGTTTGGTAGTGGGGGTGCTACAGGGGTGGCCTCTGTGAGAAGAGGCCAGGGGCTTTCCTGTGCCATACACAGCCAGCTCCAGCTGGGTCCAAAATGCAGCAGAGAGGAATTGCTGGGTACTGACTGTAACCTCACTTCCCCCTGGGCCTCTGTGGGAGGCAGAGGCATTGGGAATGAAGTTGAGCATAGGAAAAGTGGGGAGGAAAGCTGTTCTTTCAATGTCTGTCTTCTTGTTTCCCACTACACAAATAAGTAATTAAATGGTTCCTTTAATTGATAATAAATTATTTTTGCCCAAGTCAAGTCTGTCTTGCCCATGATGCTAATTGGTATGCAGTCTCCTTTTTTCTGTCTTGACCCATGAGATTTCTCATTCTTGTTCTTCCCAGTTTCTCCCCTTGTCCCACACAGGCTGAGGGGACTAAGTGAGCTGGGTGGGCGTTTATTAGTTAGCCAAGTCTAATCCGCAACAGTTGTGTTAGGCATAAAATAATTCAGTTATAATTGGTTTAATTAAGATGTGCAGAATCTAAATGAGTCTCTGTTGTAACTCCAGAAAGACCAGTTTATTTATTTATTGAATGATTTTTCTTGATAATCTCAATGTTTTTAGTTTGTAGGATGGAATTTCCTGATTTTGATGTGCCGTTCTTTACACTTTCTGAGAAAGGGAAGAGACTTGATCTGGGGGGATCGGACAGGCAGGAAGTAAATCTGTCTTTTCCAGCTTTGCCACTGATTAATTCTGGTTCTTTTCTTTTTAGAAGTGAATTTTTAAAATGGCTTGTGTCAGCAGAGAAGCTCAACTCCCCGGGCTACATGTGTTGTATGCATATAATGCTTATGTAGTGATGCGAATGCATGTACTGGAAATCCACAACAAGTGGGCTTCTTTTATGTAAGCAGACTTGCTAAACTAGAGAGTTAATTTTTTTTTTTCTGATACAGATATGTGACTAGGAATCAGCCATGCTCCTTAGACCGGAACAAACAAGGCCTGTCTGGCATGGGGAAATAACAGCCTACGGCTGTTAGCAATATAGGGCTAAGAGCACAGGGGTACATCATCTGTATGAATCTGGAAGAGAAAGTTCTGCCAGTCCTGAATCATTTCTTAACCCATTGGCCACAAATCATATGACTACAAAAGAAATGCATTTGCTTAGGTGTTTTTGCTCTGTAACAATAATGGCTAGAATATGACATTTTAAAGAACTGTGTGGTTCCAGAAGCTGAGGCAGAAGTACTATAAACATCACTTAATTTGGGAACTTGGCAATACTGAGAACACTTCCAGTGAAGAAAAGAACAAGATGGAAAAATTCTGGTAGTTACAATAAAATTGGCTTTTTATGTTTTAATCAGGTCAGATTTTCTAAACTACATACCGGTGAATATAAGTGGTGAGTTGAAATTTGCATCTCTCCAGTGCTGGGCAAGCTTCTCTGAGCAGCAACAAAAAAGAAGGAGTGAGTTAAAAGCTCAAAAATAGTAATTTGTGCACTAGCAATGACATGTTTTCTCACACAGCTCTGTTCTTTCTTTAGAAACTGCTGCTGCAGCTATTTAGGATGAAAATGCTAAAATCCTTACGTAGAATGAAACAGCACTAAAATCCAGGAAATACTGCAACTTCAATTTTGATGAGACAAAAGCTTCCCACTTTGGGATTGTTTTTGAAACCTTGTGCTCTTTGATTATGATAGCAAATTATGTCTGAAACTGAAAAGAGCAGCTGTTTACCCTGATAAAAGCTATACATTCTAACACTTACTAATGAATGTGTTACTTTTGTCAGTAAGGGTGCAGCAGAAGTACAGCAGTTCTCTTCCCAAAAAATCATTTTGTTGATATATTGTTGTGATTCAAATCACCGATTAAACTGAGTACAACTTTAGATTAAATCTTCTGTGATTAAATATTCTGCTTGTTTTCAAGGTAGGTTGGGATGCATATACTGTTTATGTCATTATTTAGAATAGCTGAAGTTTCCTAATTCTCTCTGCAGTGACTTGGTTCAATACTACTGTCTAGAATATAAAGTGGCATATACAGTTAATGCCTTGAATCACAGAGGCTTTTTAGCATAGATTAATATTTGATTTCTGTGAGAATCAAAATCTACATCTAAATACAGAAGGATCTGCATTAATGTTCAGAACAAACTAAGAAAGGCAATGGAGAACACTGCAATGTGGTGTTCAGCCCAGGTTCTGCACCCTACATATATCCCAGATCTTTTCACTGGTATTGTCTTTATGTGTAAAAATAATTATCTGAGAACTCAAATCATGTGACCACTTTGAAAATAACTATCCATCAGACAGCTGAAGTAACTAAGATTTCCTGCATTGCTATCCACATTCAGCATGGACTTTTTACCTGATAGAGTGGGCCATCCATACCATCTGTGAGAATAATTCTTCTGCAAACCTACCAGCCTTCATTTCTCCCTGGCTTGGTTTCTGTACTCGTAAACATGTCACAAGGTCCTGTTTTGCCAAAAATACAGAAAGAACAGAAGTGACTTTACAAGGAATACCTCATATGTGTTGCATGGTTCTACCACTGTATCTACTTATATTCCACCCTACTTTTTCAGCTACTCTGGCAGTAAGATCTAAAAGATTGGTGTTATATTTCCTCCTGTGGAGAACACTGTCTGTTTTTCTCCATTCTACCCCACAGGTTTATTTAGAATTCACAGCGAACTGAATCGTTGTTTTAACTCTTTCCCAGATGTCTCAAAACATAGTGTCAGATAGTCCTATTTGTTTTTCTCATTGTCCAGTCTGTAAGACTAGACAATTTTGATAATGTACATTTGACCTCTGCGTAACTTCAATAGATTAAAAATACAGAAAACACTCTAATTGCGCTTTCATTTTCACCTTGTGGTCAAACAAGATGATACTTCTCTCTTTCAGAAATACATTTTAGGATGGAATGAAACATGTTATTCAGGCCAAAGTAAAAGATTTAATTTGTTCAAGGGAGTGGGATTTGTATTTTTAAAAGTATTTTTGAAGGTCTACTTTCTGTGAAACTTTAGGAGAAAGTCTGCACTACTGTATGATTTTTTATTGAATGTAATTACTTGACTAGGTATAGCATAATGATTGGCCATCATTATTTTAGGTTTATTTAAAAATATTTCAATCAAAAAGTTTTATTTTATTTAGACTGCTGCATTTAAGACTCCTGCAAATATTCATCTTTGTCTAAGAAATGTAATATAATTCTTCTACATATTTGACAACAAGATAAACAGAAAAAAAAATCCTCATTAAATGGAAAAAGAAAACTAACATGATGAAAATTGCTGCTTGCTCCCATGGCATGAAACATGAAATAAGCAGAACTGAGTTCCCTGTAAGGATGTACTTGTATTACCTTGGAAGTACTTGACAGCTGTGATTTAACTCCCTGTTCTCAAAGACGACAGTAGACTAAGTTTGCAGTTGCTCTCAAAGCAGTGTGTACAAATGGGCCATGTGTTTTCCCAGTTCTATGGAGTAGTAAGGGATTTGCTTGCTCAGGTGGTTGGTAGCCCATGTGACAGTGAATATGAGCAATCCTGATGCTACATTTGTCTCTCTATCTGTAATTTCTTGCTCTACTCAGTCCAGCGATCCTGAAAAGAACCAAAACTATTCGTCTGGAGTAAAATGCATGAAGTTATGATAACTAGACAGTGAAGCTCCTCAAATGGTGCACAGTGGGCTGCTGATACATCACAGAAAGTGAGAAGGTGGAAAAGCCTTACCAATACCTATTTTACACATAATCTTACATTGCTTTTCATGGGCTCTCAACATTTCACATTCAAGTTCTTCCCATACATTTTTCTTTCTCTTGCAAAGATACTCTCAGACACATACACTGAAAAGCTATGTGGTTTTCAAGTCCATCTCTGAGGCACAGCTTTTACTGTGATATTGTATTCATAGAAGTTTCATAGAAGTTCCATAATTATGCATTTGTCTGGGTGTAATGGGCTACCCCCTTGCAAAACTTGAGATTCACTGGTTTAGAGGGTTGTTTGTGCTTGTCCTGTCTCATAACATGTTCCATTCTGATGACACTATCAGCAACATATGAAATGAACAAATTTTGATGCAGTTTAAGATAACCTTCTGATGCACAGATGTTAAGCAAATTACTTAATAGGAAAAAGTTAGTATGCATGAGTGGAAATATCACATGCAGTAAAAATTAGCAAGGGCTGTCCAGCCTTTTGGTGGAAGACAGATAGTAGTAAGTGAAGATTAGGCAGGCCCTACTTATTTTTCCATAGTGACACTGGCTGCATTGTGAATATTTGCAACTTCATCCTGCAGATTTGGCACTGGACAGTCCCCCATCACTGAAATCATGCCAGCTAGGTGGTCCTTTTGCACTGTTGGTCAGACTAGAAGTTGTAGATTTTGAATTCCTTCTGCACAGAGATGTGTAGGGCTCTCTCCAAGCTCATTGTTATCCACAGTGAAGGACAAACCAGTACATGCAAGAACTAATTTTGGTTGTGAATGAAGGTCTGGATACAAGCAAACTGTAGATGAAACATTATGTTCAGTTTAAGCACAGCCCTCCAGACCAAGGTGCTTTTGCTCAGTGGAAGTTATGAGTGACATGCAACCTGTTTTACAGTCCTACAAGAAGCGATCAATTTTATGGATACTGCAGTGATGCAGGACTCACATCATCTACTCTCTTCCCTGCTCTGTAGACATGCTTACACTACAGTCCCCAATAGGGACTGCATTTGTTGTAAATCTAGATGCAGCAACAGAACCAGACTTCTGGATAGACTTAATGAAGCTCACCCCTTTGCAGTTAGTTTGCCCTGTACAGTGGTTAGGTTCCTACTGGCAGGGAGCACTAACAGGCCTTACTAGCCCTGACTAGCCTCACCTGAGCTTCCAATTCCACTCTCTGCCCATAGGCCCAGGAGCCCCATTCAAACCCCGGTAGGGGCCTTTGCTTCCTGCTTGAGCTGTGGTGTGGGAATGCCAGTCTCTAACTTGGTCATGCCCCTGCCTCACTATGGGCTGATTTCACAGCTTGACCTGTGTTGTCACCGTGAATATGCGTGATGCTTACTGGGCTGTGTCTGACCCCGGTTACCTTGATCTCATCTTACCTTGGCTTATGGATTGACTTTCTAGCATGACCTTGGACCAGACTTATCACTGTGAACTTGATGATCTGGACTCTTGGCTACTGTCCCCAGGATTGCTCTGCTCACCTCACTCAGGTAGTGTGGGATGAGCCGTGGCTTTTGCTCTGCCAGCCTCACTGTCCTTCTGTCTCCCTGTCCCTTGGGGAGCAGCTGACTCTTGTTGCTCTGTGACACCTCTGCCCTTTAAATTTCTTGTCCTCAGCCAGCACAGGGATCCCACAGTATAGTGGCAGACAGAATTTTTTCCTGACTTCCTCAGTCTCTTCTCATTCTTCAGAAGGTGACAAGACCAATTGCCCTAATTTAAAATAATCATGATTTTATTTCCTTGAATGTGCAAATATCTATTTTGTGGAGTGTTATTTTTTTATCTTGGCAATATAGTGAACACTCCCTTGCCTCAACAGAGATAAAACTGTATCTCTCTCCCCTTATGGTGATTTATTGGTATATTTCAGTATGTTCTGAATATCATACTCCATAGCAATCTGTATGTCAAGAAATATACTTGGTATATATTTCAACATTTCACATTTATTTTATCCTCAAATGACAATAGTAAACATAATCCATTATTAGCCTTGAGTGAGGTTAAAATCTAGTTAACAATTGCTCCTCAACTTCCTTCTCTTAGTCGTCCAGTAGAATTGGTGGTTTGTATTTAGAGCAACATTTCCAGGATTCCTGGGATGTCTGATCAAATGACAACATTCAGTGCCATATTTCTGAATTCTCTATTGTAGGGAAGCATTTCAAGGGGGTTTTTCAGTATACCGCGTATCTTGTTTCCCCCTGTTCCCTTAAAAAATGGAAGGAAATACAACATATTGAGATAAATATCAAATTCCTTAATATATTCTTTTGGGAAAGGAGAAGAAATAAAACATAGGTCATGAAGAAGAGAGTGAGAAAATGGTTGAGGTATTTTCTGCCCACATCCAATGTACTGTTCTATGCTGGCCCTCAACTCAGCAACGTCAGGTACATATGAAGTCAATCCCATGGGGAAAGGAAGGAGTAACGTTGCAGAACATATTATCTGACTACTGTAGTCCACCCCTGGTGCTGCATAGCACTTATTGGGTAAAGAAGCTGACATATCTCATTTCTCACAGGAAATTGTCTTTGCTGTTTCTCCTGCCAGTTTCCCGTCATGCTTTATTCATGCCTCCTGTCTGTGGTGTTATTTCGTATGTTCTAGCAGCCTGACAGAATGTGGAGTGTGTCACAGCAGAGTGCCGTAAATGTCCTTCCCTCCAGGCAGAGTAATGTGTGGGGCTGACAGGGACGCTTTCTGCAGGATCATCTCCTGGACAGATTAGGGTGGTTCAGTCTTTCTAGTCCAGCTCAGCTCATAGCCATGAAAGTAATATATTTAAGCATTGGTCAAATGGAGAAAGTGGTTATTTTTCCATGTAGTATGTAGGAGGAATTCTGCTCTTTTGCTTTGCTTTAAGTAGGAACTCTGATTCCAACAGTGCTATCAGGTTTGCAATCTCATAACTGAGAGAAATCTGAAAGAAGGCATGTCTGCAAGCCCTGATAGATACCTCATAACCTTATGTCTGTCTTGCTCATCTGAACATTAGAAAAAATATCTTTTTACTGATACTGTAATCTTCACTGATGATGGGAAGCATTTTTATAGCATGATTTCCTTAGCCTAACTTTTTATTGCATCTAAATCACTGATAATACAAGAGCAAGTGCTAGATTCTGCATCTGGGACAGGGCAACCTGGGCTATGTGTTCAGACTGGGGGATGAGAGGCTGGGGAGCAGCCTCTCAGAAAGGGATTTGAGAGTGCTGGCTGATAGCATGCTGAATATAAGCCAGCAGTGTGCCCTGGCCGCCAGGAGGGCCAACCCTACCCTGGGGTGCATCAGGCACAGCACTGCCAGCTGGCTGAGGGAAGGGACTGTCCTGCTCTGCTCTGCGCTGGTGTGGCCTCACCTCGAGCACTGCGTGCAGTTCTGAGTACCACAATATAAGAATGACATAAAACTGTTAGAGAGTGTCCAAAGGAGGGCTACAAAGATGGTGAGGGGTATAGAGGGGAAAATGTATGAGGAGCGGCTGAAATAACTTGGTTTGTTCAGAGCAGAGCAGGCTGAGGGGAGGCCTCATGGCGGCCTGCAGCTCCCTCACGGGGGGAGCAGAGGGGCAGGCGCTGAGCTCTGCTCTCTGGGGACAGCGACAGGACCCGAGGGAACGGCATGGAGCTGGGACAGGGGAGGGTCAGGCTGGGGGTTAGGGAAAGGTTCTGCACCCAGAGGGTGGTCGGGCACTGGGACAGGCTCCCCAGGGCAGTGGTCACGGCACTGAGCCTGCCGGAGTTCAAGCAGTGTTTGGACAACACTCTCAGACACATGGTCTGATTTTTGGGTGGTCCTGGGTGGACCCAGGATAGAGTCAATGATGTTTGTGGGTTCCTTCCAACTCAGGATATTCTATTATTCTATGATAACAGGAGATAACGTTCCATCAGCTCTCAGAATTACATGTCTGAATGAGATCTTAGAGCTCCTATACAGCTGTGCTGGGAGCGGGAGAGTGATGTCATCTATTTGCGCATAAATATATTCAGAAAAAAAAATCAGCAGTAAACAGAAGAGATGCAGTCCCTAGAGCCACTTTTCAGGCACTTACAGAAAAATGCATATTTGCAAAGTTTGATATTTTGTTCATAAGTTTTCTAAGTTTGATACTTATTTTTCATACTGTTTTTCTCCTCCCTGAAAGTTTGTTATGTTAATGTCAGCAAGAGGATGGCTAAATTCCAGAGGATGTGGGTCTCTGTCCAGCTCTTCCTGTCATATCATCCAGTTATCCTGGAGCACATTTAGCTTTGAAAGAGTGCTTCTGCATTGTGACTACTGTCAATATATTGGGTTAATGCAGCACATATTCCCATGTGAATCAGAACAGACATTTCACCTATGTCATTTCAGAAGTTAGTGTGACTCTTCTTCAACTGTCCTCCACAATTTCTGCTTCCCTTCCTACATCTTGATGCCCCATTTGAACACCTGGGGTTCTGACCTGTTCTCTGATGTAATCTGGTGTCTGGCCAAGACCATGGCAAAGTTAGAAAGAAACAGCCTGGGCACAGAGCCCTGGCCCTGGTGTGTAAACGTACTGTTTTCCAAAGAACAGTCTGATCCATCCCTTGCACACGTGGTTTGTTCACACAAGGCACAGGCAGTTCTTGCAGCAATATTTAGGCCCATTCTTGCCTCTGTGTCTCAGGTTTTCTGTTCACTTTGGCTTATGCCAGACTCCTGTTGTGTCAGTACATTTTCAGCAGAGTTACTGCTCCCTCTTCACTTCTGTGCCGTGCTGTGACCCCATGCTTCTGGTGGACCAGGGCCTTGAAGCAGGAGAGCTTCCACCCCCTGCCTTTTTAAAGAGATGGGCTTCCTGTATCTCTTTGGCTCTGCCTTTCCTTACGGGGCTGATCTGCAGCTGATAAACCCCATAGCAGATGGGGTAGGAGTCTTTTCTTGTATCTTTCCTATCAGAGAGAATTACTGTTCTGAGCTAGTGGAAGAAACGTGTTCTTCATTTAGCACTGAAAAAGCTCAAATTTTACCAGCCCCTCCCCAAGCTTTCTGCAAAGTGCTAACAATATAAGCCTTTGTATATTTGCATTGCTGATGCCTTTTCCAGTGCAGAGGTGCTCAGTCTGAGACAAGCTAGCAAGCAGTGATGATTAGAGTAGTAATAATGAACGAGTCTGTAGTCAGGTGTTTGCTGTTTCCTAGGTAAATCTATTTGTGTTCACGTAAGTCTTGAAACGTGTTGACTGGACATTTTTGGTAGGGGAAAACTAAAGGCAATTTCTGGATCTCTCAGGGAAAAGTCTGCTATTTATTTCTCTTACAGCTTGTCTAGACAACATTTAACCAATTTGAAGAAACCTAAGTAGCAAATAGAATTAACATAAAAAACAACACTAGTGGCTAAAATCCAAATATGGCTGGTACTCAGAGGAAGTTGCTGACAAAGTATCTTTCTGAAAGTAAAATACTCTGATAGTATCTGAAACCATAGCAAGGCCCACGGTCTTACGAGTGAGGATGCTGAAGAATGATATCCACAAAATATGCAGTATACCCTTTGTACTCCCAGAGTACTAGGTTTGTAACTTGTCTCAGAGAGGCCTAAGTAGGTCTTGAAGCATAAACTGCTTTTGTGACCAGGGAATGGCTCCCCCTGTGCATGAGCAGTGCTAGGTGTGCATCTGCTGCGTGAGTGAATGTGAGCTCAGGTTGTTCTGATGAAAAAAAAAAAAAAAAAAAAAGGATCTGTAATAACCAAGCACGTTTCAACTGCAGCAGAATCACTTTGATGGCATGAACTTGATTTTCATGATAATTTAAAATATATATTCAGGCTAGTGTAGCTTTCTGCTGCTGAATTCTTTGTGGCTTTCAGTTATGCAGTTATATTACCACAAGAACTAATATCAACACCAGTTTAGTCATGTGAAGTGCTTATTGTGCTGCTTCTCACTTTTCAGAACAAAAGGAAAAAGTTTTTTGGTCCGGTGGCTTATTTACACCACATTTTTACTTTGTATATAGAGCATGTAGAAACTGTACTGCCTACAGAGTCACACACAGATAAACTTGTATGTCTAGGTGGTGCCTCTCAGTAGGTTTAACTTATTTTTCTTCAAAAAAAAAAAAAAAGGAAAGAAAAATAAAAAACAAAAACAAAAACATGGACGTGGCTTTTGTCTGTTCAAAAATTATGGTCAAAAGTACTGATTTATCAGGTAGAAATCTGACTCATACCTATGTTCTCCAGCTAAACTGCTGACAAGAGAGTGGCTGTGAGGGGAAGAGAGCATGAGAAAATGTTTGGAGGACAGAGAATATCAGAACCTTCAAAATTAGACCATAACAGGTTTCTTTCAGCCTCCACCTCTTGCTGGTCATGGTCATGGACAATGATCATTCTCCTGCCCATTAGAGGATAAGAGCTTGGTGTGTCAGAGCATATGACTATACTGGGCAAAGAGAACAAAACAAACGTTTTTATCCAGAGCAGCCATAGTACAGTTTCTGTGGAAATTCTCAACACTGTTTGCAACTTCACGTCTCAATGGTGTACAACAGAACACAAATGGAAGAAACCTCTCCACTTTTCCGAAACCCATAGTATCTGCTTCCTCCCAAAGAACAGCTTAATTTACTTATGTCCCAGAGGAATGAACAACCGTGGAATTTGTCTTTACAATTTCTCCCTTCTGGAAGGACTTACTGTGACTGATATCCTCCCAGACACTGAAGGAAATATTACATACTTATGAAAATGGAGTTTTTTCTACTTTGTATGCAGGTAATTCCAGTGCTGAACCTGGCGGTAGCTGCGTCTGCTACATAGTGGTGTTGATATAGCTAGAGCCAAAAAGCAGAAAGGCTGCTCCATGACTTTCTTCTTCAGTCACTGGCTCTGCTGTCTTTGACCCATTTTCTGAGCCGTCTCTGTACCTGGATTGCTTCTGTAAATGGAACCCAAGGATTCAGGTCCCACAGAGGACAGCTATTCACCCACACAGGGCAGCCAAAAGTTAGGCTTGGTTTTCCCAGTGCTTCACCCTTCTGGTCTTCCTGGTATACAGTTTTACCTTTCAGTGTAGCATGAAGTACAAGGAGATTTTTCAGACAGGCTTCTAAACCAAGCTCTTTCTTCTAGACTTCATAGAGAATAGAGACTAAAGTGACTTCTCTGTCACCCTCAAGTTTCCTTGTCCCTCCTCAGCAGTCATTGGAAATTGGATTGGTCATGGTTATAGGTTTCTTTTTTTAGGTCATTTCTTTTCTGCTGGACTTTTCCTCTGAACCCCAGAGGCTTACTGTGTTTTCTTGTCATGATAACCATAGCAATCTTAAACCCCCCTAACTTAAATACAACTGTTCCTCTCTGTCCAGATTCACAAAGGGCTGCGTTACACTCACTCCATTTCCCTTTTCTAAAATGGCAGGCCCAGCCCTTTTTTATTCTGTTCATACTTGTAAAATTATAATTACTTTGAATTTATACAGATACGTTCACCTGTCTTTAGAAATACTTCTGTTTCAAAATATAATTGCCCTTTGCAAGGACTTTAGGGTCTGGGCTTGCACTCACATTTTTGTGAATAAAGACTTGTAGCAGCCCTGGGCTGTACCTGTGCTTCCATCCTCTGGAACTCCTGCATGTTCATTTGGGATGAAAGATTCAGTAAATAGAGCAGTGCATGTATGAATTGTACATTTACAAAGTCTTGTCCCATGATTAATTTGGACCAGGCCTTTGTGGGACTCAGCACAGCGTGTCATTAACAGAAAGGTAAATGCTGACGTGTATTTACCCCCTGATCTAAAATATCTGCTACGGCTTTTTCAAATAAAAGCCTGTCCACACTTTCTGATATGAGCAAAAGGTTCTTGGAGGTTATTGACCTAAGCTAAAAAGTAAAGGAATAAAATCAAATATCATGCTGAGGCAGACATCTACCACAGATAATTCAGCATAAACATTTAGCAATATAATAAACTGTAGGAAACATTCTTATAATGGACCTGTCACGCATTCTTAAGGGCTGACCTTATCACTCCTGCTTACAAGCACCCACACCTCCTTCTGCACAGTACTTGTGCTAAAGATTACTTGTAAAAAATAATAATAAAAGCAACAACAACAAAGACAAACAAACACAACAATATAGCTTGTTCAAAGTAAAAGGCTTTGTCTACTACTCATATTTCAGGAGGTTCATTTTTTGATAAATGATTAAATTCTATTTTGCCTCTTTTTTTTATCTAATCCTTTTCCAAAGTAAGAAGTCTCACTTAGCAGAATGTCCCTAAGCCATTTCATTCCCTTCCACTAGTCATATTGCATGAAAGAAGAGCCGTAGGGACTAAAGTGCCTTGCTGTCTGTAGCATAACCTCAGCTCTTTGTTCCAGACTTCAGACTTCCTGTTTGCTGTTGAGCAGGTAGCTGCTTGTAATTTCCTAGCTGTAAGCACATACATATTCAAAGGGCTGTTGTGTGAGTAAACACATGGAAGATGAAGGGGTGCTTACATAGCAAGGTATTGCTAACTTGAGATAGGTAGAACCGAGGTCACGGGGGAGCTCACATGCTGAGAAGATGTAGGTGGATTTTTCATAATCCTCTGATGGACAGATACACTGAGTAAAAAATAAAGAATGTGTGGTCACAGATTTGCTGTTTTGCAACTAAGCATGTGTGGCAGAGGAAGACTTGAAACTTACTGATCTCAGTTTGTTTTGGTAATGGAAAGTTAGAAGTAATGGCTGGTTTTCTCACAAAAAGCTCTTCCTATTTCTTGCTCACTTTATAGCATTAACATAAATATATTACATCAAGAAGTAAAGCAGATAGAAAAAAGGCAAAAAACAACCATGAAAATCATGTTTAAAACACATTATTAGGGGCTTGAAAACTAAGCAAATGGAAGATATAAGAAAAGGTCCAAACAATCTACAAATGTAGCATACGTGCATTATTTTACAGTCTGTGATTCCTGACAATGTGACATAAACAAAGACCAAAGGGAAAGGCTATCCAGAAGCAATTAATGAGGGGTGTCATTATTTTGCCCAGCTGTGGCTGGGCAGTTGCTTGCATGGATGACAGCTGAGATGAATTGGGTCTGTAGGAGAGAAGAAACTAGGGGGGGAAGAGCTTTGTTAGAAGTGCTGGTGATAGTTTTGTAGGGTTGTTTGTTTTTGTTTTTACTTGCTTGACACTAGAGGCACTTTGCTGGAATTCAGAGTGGCATCTGCTCTGGATTTTGCTCTTTTTTCTCCTCCAAAATGAGTTCAAGTGTGAATTACCTGCAAGTTGTGGGGAACTTCTGTTTTTGCCTGTGATCCTGTAGTATCCAGAATGTGATGCTGAGTCTGGTTAGCCCTGAGGGGAGTGAAACCTGTGGCTGGTTATGTAGAAAGAAATTCTTAAATAAGATGCTGACTCTTTCTTTTCTGTTGTGCTCTGGCTGGATTCCTGCAAAAGTGCAGTAAGGTTACTGCTTCAGTATAGCCTGGCAGGAAGTGGTGGAGAGTGATCAGAGCAACTTTTCTGTGGCACTTAGGAAATTTTGACCCAACCTAGCAGTGATACCTGGCTGTAGAGTCTTGCTTGGTCTCATAAAGTTGAATGAGATATAAATATGCCTGTTGGTGAGGTATGTCCTGACCAGTGCATGCAAAGCTTACCTGATTCAGGTCAGCTGTGTGCCTTCCATTGTAACCAGCTTGTCCTACTGTGGCAACTTGCTCACTAGCGTGAGAACGAACATGAGCTGGGTCAGCGTGGTTTTCTGTGCCTAGACCTCTTGCGGCTTTCAGCAATACAGATTGCTTATCATGAAACAGTAACAGAACCATAAGAGATGTTTGAAATGAAGTCCTTTCTTATGCCTATGGTTTATTTGCATGTTTTTCCTGCTCCATAAGATTGAAATGATTTGATGGCTCAAGTAATTGTGCCCAAGTATACAATACAGAAATCCATGTTTATGGTTAGTCTTAAGTTGTACAAGTTTAATGAGGGATTTTCTGGTGCTAAATACAGCAAGTTTTTGTGGAGACCAGTAGAGTTGTGGGATATAGAACTTTTCTTCCCCTGATAACTGCTTCCAACTCAACCCATCTCAGAAACTGAGCTGTTTGAAGAAAAACTCTCTGCTAGTGTGAGTGAGAATAAAGGCGTTCTCCCCAGTGGAAGTGCAACTTGTTAGAAAAAGTTTAGTGCTGAAATTTTGAAGGTCCATTTATGAATGAAAGGTGTATGTCTTCACCTCATTCCTAATTCCATCATGGTTTGGCACTGGTTTAATTCCTTCGCTCTGTTGAAAAGTTCATTTCCGAAAACTAGTTCTTTTGACAAAGACTCAATTATTTATAATCTATCAAAGCCATCCAAGATGAAATACTAGGTGCTAAAGGAGTCTCCTGTGAGAAATGTATACTGTCCATTAATGGCTGAAAGTCATAGCCAAACAAATTCTAACAGGAAAACAGGTACAGATTTATTTTCCCTTTAGTTTTACCCTAAGACGAAAGCTTGCTCTAGTAGTAATGTTTGCCAACAGACCTGCTGTTATGGGGAGGACTGTTCCTACTGAATCTCTCTGAAGAAGATAGGTTTGTTCTCTTCTGTCATGAAGGGTAATGTCTCCTGTCCCTATTACAGGAGGATCTGAGGCAAAATCCATGCTTCTCTTTCAGGAAAATGTTTCCTAAAGACATGCTAATGAAGAATTACAGTTAAAATGCGTTGTAGTAGGAGAAATTTACTTACCTTCTAGCACATGAGCCATGGTTTCCTTTATTTCTGCAAATAAGAGTGAAGAAAGACTTGGGTTATAAGAAGAGACAAAAGCAAAATCTGATTAAAATTGACTCTCAGATTCTGGAATTATGTGACAGTGTCAGGTGTCTCAAGTCTCAGAGCCTATACTGTTCTTCAGAGCCTCGGAAATGACTACAGACATAGAGCAGTAATTCACCCAGGACTCCGTTCACCAGCATAATGCCTGATGTTACGTTAATACAATGTCTTGCTGCTATGTCACAAGCAGACACGCAGAATAATTAAGCATCTAGGTGAATGTGAAGGGAGCAGGGGAGAACCTGTTTTCTCTTCAGCTCCAGCTTTTTGGCTGAGGGTGCAGGGCCATGTGCAGGCAACTCTAATACCTGACTGTGGTGTTTGCCTCCAAAGTCTCATCCTCAAGGTGTTATTGCTCTCGTACAAATGTGGACTACTATGAAAATGCTATTTTTTTCATATGTTCCCATGTGAATACACTTCTTGATATACCTCCAGATATTTTTAAATCTGTTTTTTCACATCTCAGTGTATGAGATATACTTTCTGATGTATAATATACTGATATAATTTCTAATATACTTTCTCATGTGCTTGTTTTGTGTAAAACCAAGGTAACAGTTCCAAAATATACTATCTGCTCTTTAATCTCCATCTTACACGTCAAGCAAGTAGTAACACTTAACTTTTAGGGTGGAATGAGAGTTTTCACTGAGCCAAAACAGCACTTGATTCATTGTGAGGATTTCCTGTGCATCTTTTTTGGTGGTTGTTAGATACCAGTCAAGATTTAGTTTTCTACACGTTGAATCTAAATGTTTAATTCTGAGGCTTTTTTGGCTGAAACAAATTGAAGTATTCAGAAATTCAACAACCATCATAAATATATTCCCAGCTCTGTCTTTGGTACAGAATTCTTCTCCAAACTCTTCTGCACTGTTTTCTCTGTGTGTTTTTGTTTCTCCTTTAGTTTTAACTCTGAATGAATTTGCAGTGGGCAAATATCTGCTTTATCTGGTGCCCTGAGGTTTTTGTGCATGGATGGAGCATTGCAACAGATGTATAAGCACAGCTGTGGAAACCACAGTGCACACAGTTTCTTATTAGCTATTCCCCTCAAACACAGGAGCAATCTAACTGCTAGATATGTGGGGTTCAGTGGTTTTCTTCTGTGATGTTGTTTGGCAATCATGATGGCAAGTGCTGTTTTAAGTGCTTTAAGGAAGACTTCAACACAATTGTCTTTACTTAGTGTGTTTGTTTTCCTAACCCAGAAAGTGTTTGTCCTTCTGGATGATGTCCAGTTCTGGTACGTGTCACGAAGGGACCTTGGTGGCTATGCCCTGGCCTGTGCCTTGATGGGCCAGGCAGCCACTTGGATCTGCTGTCTACTCCAAGACAACCTCCTCTTGTCAGCCTTACATGTCAGAAAGAAGCATGCTTTGATGCATGTTCCTCTGAGTAGGTTCAATAGCGAGCTTCCATCAAAGGATTTTCCCTTAAAAATCTGTCTGAAGTGTTTTGAAGAGAGCCTGAACCCAGGGGAAATACCAGTTTGTATCAACCAACAAAAAGCCCTGTGAAAGCCACTGGCATGTGTTGATGTATAGTTTGGAACCTCTAGATTGGGATTTGTTTTTCCTGACAAAAGTTAAACATCTCCTGTGCTGTTCCCTGCCACCTTTCTCCCACACATCCCCCCCCAACCCCTCAAAACCCACCAAAGCTCACTACCTTCACCATTTCCCCCCTCCTCCCTCTCTGTCCAGCAGTGGACCAGGAAAGGTCATTTGGATGCTTTCTCAGCTGTGAGTTTGCTGTGTGGCCTCATGACAAGTAACCTGGGGAGCACACTTGCTTGGTCCCATTTTTCTGAAAGACTCCGCACTGGGGGGGAACACAGGCTACTGCATTTATATTGTAGCTCCTGCAGTGAATTTTCTTCTGTCCTTTTTCCATCCAGCTGCTGACCAGCAGTACCCTGTTCCTGACGCGAGCATGCTATCTAGCCATGGGTGCAACAAAGCTAAGGAACAATTGGTGCACATTCTCCTGACCTCCAGCATCAATAGCTACTTGCTCCTGAAGGCAGTCTGCCATGGTTGTTGCTCCAATAGCAAGCAGTGTGAAGGCTCAGGCAGTTTTCCAACAAAACTCAAGCCAACTTTGCACTCGGTGCTCAAGTGGATGAGCCGCTCAGCTGAGTAGGAAGACCTTGTTGCTGTGCTCTCAGGAGTCAGCATTGCTGTTTGCTGTGCCAGATCACCCTGACCAGCCTGCTCCCAAATGATCTGCTTCTTGGAGCTGGAGATCCCTCTTCACAGCACCAAGCTTCCTGTGCTGACAGTCTGGGAAGGCATGTGGAAATAGATATAGTGACTGTGACTTCTGTCTGTCCCCCCTTCTCACACAGCTGTGTGAAGATAAATTTTGCATTAGATGTTACGGAACTGGAGGAAACATTTTTCCTCTAGTAATGACAGGGTGTTATCACTGTCCAGGCATGACCCCAGCTTATTCCCCAAAAAACTCATAATCTGATACCTTTTCTTTACAGTGTGATCTTCTGCCAATGCCTTAACATGTCCAAAGACAGAAAAGTAGTTACAAGATTTTTAAAACCGCTTTTGGAGAAGGCAGCTGTGCCAGAATGAGGGAGACTGAATAGGAGGGTTAAGCAGAAATATCTGTTGTTTATTCATCTTTTGACACAAGAAGAGCTCTTTAAAATGAGTGGCCATGTCTTCCCTTGCAGTCTGCTTTGCAGTTTCTTTACCACTGTAGAGATATGGCCTCTAACTGGAACACAACTTCACTCTTGTGCTGGAGCACCACCAGTGTTTGAGAGGACTAAGCAGCTGCTGCTGTTTAAGCAGATGTCTTCACCTGCCTTGCCACCTCCCGGGCTGGTCCTTTCCCCTGCCGTGGTACTTACTCCCTTATGGCAGTCTTGGGGTAGATCAGACCTCAAAGCTGACTTGTTTTTACCTACCAAGTTGCCTAACTGCTCATTGAGGAGCTGCATAAACTGGTACCAATTTCAGTGATGGGACGCTGTGGAGGTGGGAATAAGCTGCTAGCAGCAGGGTGGGTGGGGGAATTTTGGGACCATTTTCTTATGGCACACAACCAAGGAGCAACATTGTTTTGTATGTATCCTGCCGATACTACAAACCCTAGACCAAAAGAGGGGCCTGGGATGTCTCTTGCTTTAATCTCTAGCTCTGGCTCCCTTAGTACCTTTTTCCTTTTGAGTCACCTTCTTGGCTTAAAGTGAGGATTTTTGGCAGCCACCCCAAAAACACCCAGAAGGAGAGGCCTATTTTTCCCAGTGTTGTGTCAATTTGGTCACTCTTGCACACAGGTTACTTCTGCGCAGATTTGAGAGACGGAATCAGAGATACAAACGCTTCCAAAGATTTTCTGAAGTAACCCCATCTTACGCTACCTGCAATGAGAAACACATATGTTCCATTTTCTGTATCTTTGTTCACATGTTTATACATGAAATGGGAAGTCACTGTGAGAATCACACTTTTCTGTTCATTTTATCTTGCTTTTTCCAGCTGTACGAATCATAGCAGGTAGAAGAAAAGCAGGGTACCCTACAGGTTGGTGTGAGAGCTTGTCAGGGGAATGATGTGGGTGTGTATGCTTGTACCGAGCTTCAGAAATACTCTGTGGAAGTGAGAATGTCTTTCAGTCTGTGTTCCTGTTTACTGTGCTCAGACAGCACTGGGGGGATATGAGGAGAATTGTACTAGGGATTTATGACTAGTAATGTGGAAGAGATGCAGCTGGCGACGCTGGAGAGCTCTGAGTGAATTCCGCAAAAGAACAGGATGTGAGAGGGGTTTTATGTAATACTCTGGGGCAAGCTCACCAAGCAACAAAAAAATGAGACTCTGTGGTCTCTCAGTTGTGCGAACATGGTGGGGAAGGACTGAAACTTAGAGAAGTCAGTTCTTTCTTAGGGGTGGAGGTGGGGGGGAAAAATTGGTGCAGTCTGAGTTTGTTAGAACTTTTTCCTCCTTTGTTTTTTTGTTTGCTTGTTTTTTGAGGAGGGGAAGAATAGTTTAAAACTGGTATATTAAAATACCCCAATGACAGCTAAAGAAAGAAAAAAGCAAGCAATCTTTTCCTGCCAAAGCTCTTTATGCAGTGAACATGCTGATGAGAGGATGGGGCATCCAGTGGGAGAAAGGAAGAAGCATTCTCGGTTGCTCCTGTAGTTGCCCAGGAGACTGGGATGAAACTCAGACTGCAGAAAGCCTAGGTTGCTTTATCCTCTGTCCTGCAGAAGGATTTGTGATGGCTTTGAGAGTAAATAGACCAAGGAATAGGGACAAGGCTGGTCACACAATCCTGTGGACTCTGCTGTGTGAGTTTGATCTCTTTCATCCCTGAAGGAGGATAGGACTGTGAGCCATTTGAATGGAAATGGCAACAAAGAATGTAAGTTATTTTTCTTTCTGGCTAGAGTCTTGAGCAGTCTGGAGAACAGGAAGGGAAATACAGTAAGTTAGCCCCAAACAGAGGTACAGCAAGTCTCAGATTCATGTCATGACTACTACTGACACTGGTGGGCTATTGTTAACCTAGGGCATGTCTGGCATCTCTGAAATTTTGCCTGCCTACGGTTTGTAAAGAGAGGAAAGGAAGAGATCTCTGCATACTGCCTTTGTCTGTAATATACTTAGTAAAAGTCAAGCAGAGTTGCAGCTTTGCAGATGGTCTCAACGTAAAATGCAGTGGTGAAGAAGCTGTGTGCTTGTGGGTAGGTTTGTATGTATGGGTGCTCAGAGCTTGCTCAGCTGCTGCAGAGATGCGATTTAGCCGAGTATGATGTGCGTGCAGTCAGTCAGTTGATGTGCGCTGTGGAAACTCACTCACCAGGATAACTACAAATATCTACTAAAGTCAGTGTGGTTTTCTGCTAGCCTTTGATAAGGCAATTCAGTTACCACAAAGAACTAGCAGTAATTCAGTTAGCCATCCAAAGCATTTCTTTGTCTAGCTCTCGTCTCCGAGTTCATTTGCATTGTGTGTCAGCTGTGCAGCGTTTGAACCTCTGTGACCAAGCAGCTGTATGTGGCAGCACATGGGCACAACGCGGCCACATCAGCGAGTGAAAGGAGCGGTTTCACTGCGCTCTGCCAGCAGAATCAGTCTGCGTTTGTACGGTGTCATGGCCAGAAACACCCCTAAACAGCCATTTATAGGAGTCTGCTGGCCGCACATGAAGAGCGTGAGGAGAAGCAAGGTAGTGGTGTGTAAATTAGCTGTTCAGCTAGGAAGTGGAGGCCAAGCTGGTTTGCTACTCAGAGAGGAAACAAGACATCTTCCACGTTATCAGGTTATAAGCAAGACTTAATAGACAAAAATAAGCATAAACTATCTTGAGATTCTATCTAAATATAATTGATGGGCCTGATGCCTAAAGGAGGACAGAGACTGTCAGACAGCTACGCTGCTAGAAAAGCTGCACAAGGATGGAGTGCAGTGACATGGCATTTTGTTTTCTCTGTAAAGCTAGATGACTACTCTGTATGTGCTGAGATTTACAAGCTTGCTCTTCTTATCACTGAAGTTTGTATGAGGTTTTGGTCCTGGCTCAGACATGAAATAAGGCTCACAAAGCTTGAGAAGTGCTCAGTCATGCGTAGAAGCAGTGAATGAAGAACACAGACCAAGATCATCTTACAGATTTCTGAAAGCCGTGGAGTTCCCTGTTCTCTGCCTTCTGTGCCCACTATGTAAGTTCAAGCTCAGCCCAGTCAGGTACTCTTCTGGGCAGGGGGTCCCGACAATCACCCTGTTTTGTCAACCTTAAGCCTAGTGTTTGTACACAAGCTGCTAGAACAAAGCTAATAAATCTGGTTGAACTTCATCAATGCCCTCAAAACACCAGAGGTTTGTGGTCATTTGTGGAGAAAAGCCAGCCTCCAAGGTCCTAGTTTCTGTGTTTTACTTTCTGTAACATATTAATGCTCCAGTTTTAAGCCCAACTTGATGGCTGAGAGCTAGAGATCTGTGTAATTAATACTCCAAACAAACAAATGCTTGAATAGCTGTTGATATGGGGGGTGGGCAGGGGATGTGCAATTAACGTCACGTGGGACCGGAAGGGTTGTAAAGAGTATAGAGAGGCCTAACAGCTGGCAGATGGAAAAGGTCTCCAGGTGTATTAGTTTGGAACAGGGTCTTCTGTACAGTGACACTGATGAGACCTGGATTTCTGCTGAGTTTGGAGAAATGAGGTGGGTCTGAAATACCTACTGTTTCTTTGAAATTTCAGGTGCATAGTAATACTCAGCTCTAGTAACATCTACCCAAAATAGAAGTTCAGAAATGATGAACAGGCACGGTTATGTTTAGAGGCTTAGAAGTGGCAGCCTGTCATCAGCTGGAAGATTACACTCAAGGACTCCCTTGTGTTAGGACTACTAAGATGTGTTTAAAGAAACTGGTTATTAAAGAGCTGTGTTGCGTGTGCTGCAGCTCTCTGGATTATGCAAAGAGGTACATGCAAGTGTGAGGCTTAGATCTCAGGATTGTAATATCTTCTATGTTTCAGGTAGCATAACTGCTCAAGATCAAATATTCTTTTTTTTTTTTTTTGTAGCTCTTAGTGATGCATCTTTAAAACTCGTATAGGGAAAATGAGAATGCTGCTCAAATTTAGCTTCAGTGCTGCATAACCGTACTTGGAAAGCTACTTCTCATTAGTATGCAAGAAAATTTCTTCTGATTTATCTTAACCAATAAGATAGGCTACTTAAATACTAGGATATAATCTATTTAAAATGGAGTGACTTCTTTTCATACATGGCAAATTAATTTCTTATTGCATGTATGTTAGTTTTGGTTTTATTTTTAAAAAAGTGATACATTTTTTTTAAGTATCAGCTTGTTGTCTGGGTGATAATGTCTACAGTTGCACTAGAGAAATGGTATAAAAAAGCTGACAAAGTTCAGGTAGGATCTGCCCTGCATGCCATGTTTCTGCGCAGTTACACTGGCTGCATTGTGGATGCTTGTTACTTCTTCCTGCATGCTTTGGCACTGGTGAGTCCCTGCTGCATCTCACAGTGCTGACTGTGAGTTTCTTTCATCTCTCCTCAGGTGCTGCATTACAAATAGCTCCACACATGGCTCTGCAGATGGAACGTGCCTTGGCTTTTACTGGTTCCTCATTGTCCTAGAAAACAAGACATCAATACTGTAAGTATGAGGACTAGTCTCTTTCATGAATGCAATTTTGGCCTCTAAGAACGTTAAAACAGAATTCCTCCCCCTTATTTTGATAGGGATCTCAGGAACAGAAGGCTTAATATCTGAGATCTCTTATTAGCGTGACCAGAGCTGGCCAAGCAAGTCATGAACCCCAGTGAACATGGAGCTTAAGTAAGTTGGATGCAGCAGTTAGTTCTGTCTCTGTGTTGTATGTATGGTGACTCTGGGCAGCAACTGCACCTCATGACAGAGAGGCTAGCTCCGATAAAGTAATTGGCCAAGCTGCCTGAACTCCAGAGCAGTTTCAAGAGCAGACCTGTTCCACTCTTGTACAATACTTCCTGCACTTCTACGCTGACCCTGCCTTCCATAGTTTCATTTGAGTAAGACAAGATCATCCAAAAGTCTGGCTCCAACCTCAGAAAGGCAATTTTCTACCTCTTATTCTTCATAGCCTGGCAATCCTTGTTCAGATCCATCACCCAGACAGATAAAACTACCCATTCCCTTTGTATTTCTCCTGCTGGAAGAAGTATGGCAGCAGATCTCTAACACCACATGAATGGCCTCTGAGACCAGCTGTGCAAACTGAACTAGCTTGCTTGTGAAAGACTCTGAGGTGACTGCACATGACATGTAGTACCAGAAGCCCTTCTAAACTTCCCTAGGACTGGCCAGAGGGGTTTTGTGTGTACTATGTCTTGCACATACCTGTTATCACAGGATACGTAGAGGTGAAAAAGAGCAAAAAGGAAAAGGAGGCTCAGCAGACAACCAAGGATGATGACACAGTGAAGAAACCATGCAACGCTGTCTGAAGAGAAACAGTTCTTTTAAGTACATTTCACAGATCATTTACCGTGTGCCTCTTTCAGGATCATACCTTCTAGACAACACTCTCTGTTGTGTACATCTGAATAATCCTGTCTTTTCACAGCTCTATCTGTGGGAGGGAAGACTACAAAAATCTATCTTCTTGCCTAAAATTTCACAGAGCACTTTTCAATTCTCACAGCATTTTTGTTTATCTTTCCCTGCCCCCAACAAATTTCTCCCCAAAAACTTCAGCTCAGATGCATGGTTCCTGCTGTAATCTTCCTAGTGTCACTGATGCCTGTCATAGTGCTTGAACAGAGGGCTAGACAGGATTTTGAACGCTGAACACACAAGGGGGAGCTTACATGAGGAGCAGGCTATGGACTTGGTCTCATTCAGAGTTGTGTGGTACACCATGCAGGTTACAGTCTTCTCGTCGGTGCTGTGTGCTGTGAACCTGCTGAGCACGGTCACTGTCCCGTTATCGTGGCTGTCTGTTTCGGTCATGGAGTTGTTCTCAGGGACCCACGAGATCTCAGCAGCCGGCCTCCCCGCCGCTGCCTTGCACACGGGGTTCCTGTGGTCGTCGCAGTACAGGGACAGCCTTGGGGGGACTGCAAAGCATCAGGAAGGGGAGACATGTGGGTTGCTGCAGTTGGCAGAGGCTGTTCTTATTCTTTACCCAAAAGGAACGTCATGAAAAGAGGAGAGTCAGGTTGGAGGTGCCATCCCGTCACAGCAATGTGTGCCAAAGTGACAAAGATTTGTGTCTTTTTTTTCCTCATTTTGGACAACTCTCCCACCTTGAGGTGAGTTACCACAGCCAGGTACCATTAGAGGAGGCATCTCTGGACGTGGAGGTGGGGAATTACCCAGAATACAGGGCTGAATCAGACTTTTGTCCTAGGCAGCCTTTATGCATGTGGCTTAAAATGGATTTGAATGGCAGGCTAGCAGGAAATGGGGCTGTTCTTCCTGCCTGGGTAACAACATCCCGTGTTTGATCGAATATCTCAGTACTCGGAGGTGTTGCCCTCCCATGTTTTTGTCATACTAAAGCAGTGTGTTAGTGAGTGACTACAGGAAAACAAGACGCACATGCAGACTCCTTCTTTAGTGTATTGGGG
This sequence comes from Anser anser, assembly GCF_964211835.1. NCBI lineage: Eukaryota > Metazoa > Chordata > Aves > Anseriformes > Anatidae > Anser > Anser anser. The sequence continues at coordinate 96,197,428 of NC_139720.1, forward strand.
ATTGCTTCACACCCGTCACTTGTAACTCTGCTGGGCAGAAAGGGGCAGCAGAAGGGAGAAGGGTTTTGGCAAATGAGGAGAGGGAAGAAACAGAGCTACTAAATGACATGCTTGACCATTAGTGCCATTGAGAAAGCTCCTCTTCTCAGTGCACGCTTCCTCCTGTGCAGGAGGAGAGGAGCTGTGTCTGTCTGGGGCTGGAGGTGGTCCTTTGGAGAAGGGAGAAATGAGGAAGGAGTCCCTTACCTAGCACGGTCAGCTGGTACATCTGGTGGAAATTCCCTTCCTGAGTTACCACTTCACAGCTGTAATTTCCTTCATCAGCCATTCCCACTTGCTGTATCTCAAGGGCATAAGACTGGTTTGATCTGAATTCACAGTTCACTCTGTCACTGCAGTTTGTTCTGTCCACCTTTTTCTGATCAGCCCTGTATCCCAAGGTGCAGGGGCCTCCTATCTTGGGGCTTATTTTCCACGTCACCATAGTTGCATCTGTTTTGTTAGGGCAGGTCATCACAGCGCTGTGACCCACTTGTGCTGCCATTCTGTTCCCTGGAGGAGACAAAGAAGGAGAAGGATGTGTGAAAAGGTGCCCAAGGATGTCACTCACAGCCTTGGAGTTCTGGTCTGTGCTTCGGAGGGAAATGTCAGCACTGTTACACTCCAGAGGGAGGCCCTGTCTGTGCCAGCCCAAGAGCTGCATGTCTTGGACAGAAAGAAATACACAGCCATGAATTTGGCTTTGCAAAAGTTGGTCCTTGGTTTTACTCTTCTGTAGAGTTCTCCTCCCTAAACCAGTAGATAAACAACATGACTGGGAAGCAAAGTCTGGCTGAGCTGCAGAGCCCACCTGTATGAGAAGATCTCTGGTTGCTTTTCTCCCTACATCACTGCCCAATACAGGAGAAAAATGAATGAAGACATTGACCCTACTTTTGTGCTGGATATGAGCAGCCGTCCTAATAAGGTCAAGCACAGATGGCAAATTTTGTCCTGTCACTCCAAAGTTTATATGAACTAATTTCCCTGGTTATAGTGCTGTCAAATGGAACAGTAGAAGAGTAAGTATGACATTTAACTGGAAATAAAACACATGCCTGCTGTCTGTCAGATGAAGAGATCCCTGATAGACTCGTGATCACTGTCCCATGACCACCTGTCTTACCTGATCCCAATAAAAACAAACGTGAATTTGCGTAGTTTATGTAGGGTAGGGAGGAGAAAGGTTATTGCTGTATTTTCAGATCCCATTATCTTTGGACTTTATCTTTTTTAAGTATTTAACTGAGTTTGTAAAGAAGAAAGAACCTTCCCATTAAATCTTAAGCTCTTGCAGGTTATTGCTTTTGCATCAGAAAAATCCCTTCAGCACTTTCTAAAGATTCCTTCCTCTAGACTTTTTCCCCAAAGAAGAATTGAGAAAACATGACTGTGATGCATTGCCCCTTCCTCCTTAGCCCTTAATAGATGCTTGGTCCCAAAGTACCGCCAGAACTACCTGTGGCTCCTGTGACTGCAGTCATGGTGAGCAGGACGGCGGTGTACGTGGTCTTCCTGATCTCTTCCAAGGCAGCTCTTGCGTGTGTGGATGATGCAGGTTTCTTGCACCATCCTGCTTGCTGTGAGATCCTCATCGTCCCCTGCCACTGATCCTCAGCAGTCAGAGCCACCGCTCTTCCTAGGCTCCTGAAGGTTCCTGACTGCAGCTACAAATAGGTGGTTCTTCATAGCACAGAGCTTCTTCCTGTGCTGAGAATTGGTGAACGCAGAGGAAATGGTATTGATGGTTGCTTTCTGTACACTTCTCTTCTCACAGTAGCACTATGCAAGAAAATCTATGGCAGAACTTGCACAAAGTATAAGCCAAGTGATTTTCATGCCTGGTTCTGATCTGACAGTGAGGATTTTATCAAAGAAAAAAAAAAAAGTCACCTAACAGCTTAAGATCTTTCCTCTAGGATATATTGGCAATCCCTCCTTCCCTCCAGGCAGGGAACATAGATAGGTAGAATCTTTGTGTGTGATGACACTGCTGTCTTATACCAGCAAAGGTACTTTCTCTGGATAGAAAATGAACTTCCCTGGAAATTAATGCACTGAACTTAATTTTATCAGAACCATGTTAGCCTCCCCAAACCGTGAAGCCACGAGGCTGACGTGACGTGATGCCTGTTTGCTTGTTTTAGGAGACAAAACTCTTCCCCCACAACAACAAGCACAGCTGATTTATGCATTTCCATGGCCATGCTGAAATGTGCCCACCTGAAAAGGCCTCCGTTCTCTGGCCAAATGGATGCAAGGCATCACTGACCCAGAGAATCACTGGAGGAAGGCAAACATCCCAGCCCCCCTCCAGGTAGTAGGTACAGGTTAACCGAGAAGAGGCAGAGCACCCATTGGGGACCCAAAGGTAAAGCTGGGTAAGTTCAAAAGGAAAGTCATGCATCCTGTGATCGCAGTTCTTATATTTAGAGAAGCCAACAGCAGTGATATAATGAAATCCTCATCTCTGCTGGCTGCTGTTGCTGCAGTTTTCTTTCCGAAACTCACTTTGACAATTTCAGCTATCTTGGTCAATGCAGCTTCTGCTTCTGCTGTGTGGTTTGGAGCTTACATGCAACAAACACTTCTCACGTTTAGAGGTGGGTCCGAGACACAAGGATCACATTTGTCTCTCTGAGACAGAGATCCCTGCAGCACCGGAGGTACCGTAGCTTCAGCCATACCCATCCGGGTGACATAGTTCAGCACTAGATGGTGGACGCAGCAAAAAGCAAGCGGGAAGGTTGTGTATTAGTGATTTGGCTGAGATCAGGTAGGGGGTGTCTGGTGTTTTGCATTTCTGGAAGCCCAAACTCTGTCTGCCTTTAGGACTGGAGCCACACAGCATGGTAATACTGTGGTAAGAGCGTCACTGTCGTATCCTGGGCAGCTGCTCCGAGCTTCTGGCCTTGTTGTCTGCCTCTAGCACAGCCCTGGAACTGGTTTTAAGTGTACTTCAGTGTCAGATTGCTGCCGCCTCCTCCTCAGTTCAGAAGACATCTCCCCGAGGGGCTCCGTGCGTACACCCTGCTTCCAGCAGCGGGTCTTATCCTCCCCTGCTGCCCTCCCGGCCCCAATTACTGATGTGCCAGGTGCAGTTTGGTCTGACTTTACCCTCCTGGCTGCCTCCTGGAAGAGGCCACGCACTGCTGCGCTCTCATCTCCATCTCCTGGGCGAGGCAGGCAACGGCACCCGCCTGGAGATGCTCCTCCTGCAGCAAGCAGCTGCTGGGTCCCAAATGAAGCCTGTCCTTTTGCTTTTAGGGATGGTCTGTGTTGCTTTCTAGTCTTACTGCATTTATAAATTATCAAGGATTTTGCTCAGATCCTCACCTGAAATGTTTTCTGGACAGATCACTAGAGAATATGGTAATCTGAGCAACCATGTCATAGATCTGCAAGGGGCAGGAGCCAACTCTTACAAGGGCAGTCTTGGAGCAGTCTCGGACTTGTGGCCTCTGTGCGCCATCGGTACTGCTGAATTATGTCACACGATGGCCTTTGGACGCCCTGGCCACAAAAACTCCCATATACTGAAAAGGGCAGTCCTGAGTTGGTGCCTGGAGACCTACCTGGCTACAGAGGAAAAAGTTGTCAGTAGGAGACCACGGTGAGAATGAACAACTCAAACAGGGTTGTTCCTTCACACCCGAACGTGGTCAGCCTTGCTAAAGGTCTGGGAATGCCATGCTCACACAGAGGCGGACATCTGCCACGGCGAGGGCGTTTGTCGCCTGGGGTGTGTGCAGGTGAGCGAGCCTTTATGTGGCAGCTCTGTCTGTCTGCGAACCTTTGGGATGGCCCCTCAGGAATTCCCCATGGGGAGTGCCAGCAGCAGTGAGCTGTGTGGGACGCTGGGGCAAAAATACCTGAAAGCACCCACTCTGCTTCACGTGTTACAGTTTAGCTTTAAAATGTGAAAATCTGCCTACTAGGATGGTTACAAACATGATCTTTGGCCAGGGTGGGTTTTCTGTTACTGGATTCACCGCAGATTTTAATTAAGTTAGGTTGTTAAATTACCACAAAACATTAGTGGTGTATCTAAACTAGTTCTTGAGATGTTTATTCTTCTGCTTTTTATCTCTGTATTCATCTATGATTTATTTACATCACTGGGGGTGACAGGAGAAAGGCATGCTCTGTGTGTGTATATATATACATATAAACTACATGTTTATTTGGTAGTGCTTTAAGTATGCACGTAGCAGACAGATTGTGGTCTGTCTCGAGTTACATGCATTAGAGCTCCACCTTGCTGCAAAAGGAAGCAGATTTTAAGTGGATGTAATTCATGAGACCAGGATATATACAATACAGATTTATTTATTTATTTATTTATTCCCCCCACACACGTTTTCACCTTTAGCCCACCTCTAGTCAGAAACTGGTCTCTTCAAGCAAAAACGTATGTCCTTTGCTGATCATAAATTTGTGAAGAAGCTCACACCTCTCAGCAGGAGCTTGTCCAGTTACCAAAGACTCACAGCCACCTCTGAGGAACACGCAGGCTGCCGGCTGGCCTTTTCTAGGGGGGCACAAGCTGCTGCCTCATCGCTTTGTGACTGGGCTCGCTACGAGGCCGCTCACTCAGCCGCTGTCCTGTTTGCCATCTAGCGGGGCTTCCTGGCCTTAGGAGCTGCTCGCTGTGCTATCCGAGCCGTGCAGCCCTACAGGGTCTCGTAGGAAAGCAGTGCCAGCCACCACCTTTTAGGACTTCCAGGCCCTGGCGCAGGGAGCAGCCGGGTGGCGCCGCCCCGCCCGCCCCCGTGCCGTGCCGCCGCCATGCTGCTGCTGCGGGCGGCCCGCGGCCGGGCCGGGAGCGGGTCGGGGCCGGGGCCGGGGCCGGGGCCGAGGCTGGGGCCGGGCCGCTGCCCCCCGCCGCCCCTCGCCGCCCTGTCGCAGGTGCTGCGGCTGGAGCGGAGCCGCCGCGCCGCCGTGGTGTTCCCGCTGCAGAGGCTGGCCCGCTGCCTGCTCCCCGGCGCCGAGGCGGCGGCCCTCAGCCTCTTCCAGCCCGGCCTGCCCGCGCTGCGGAGCGCCGAGCGGCTCTTCGCGGCCGGCCCCGGCCACGCCGTCACCTACCTGAGCTCCGCCGTGCGCACGGAGCACGCCCCGCCGCCAGCCCTGCCCGAGGTCGGGGCCCGGGGATGGGGCCGGGATCCCGGCCGGTGGCCGCCCCCTGCCCGGGCGGGTGTGCGGGACACGGCCTCACTGCCTGCCCTTCTGTCCTCCTGCCCCAGGTGTGCTTCGTCGGCCGAAGCAACGTGGGCAAGTCGTCGCTGATCCGGGCCTTGTTCTCGCTGTCGCCAGAAGTGGAGGTCAGAGTGTCGAAAACGCCGGTGAGTGCCGCTCTGCTTCCCTCCCCTTGGTCAAAAGCCGGTGCTAAGCCGGGCAAGAAGGGCGAAGGAAACCAGGGCTTGAGTAACATGAAGTGACAGGGGAGTGTGCCAGCTCGCAGCCATCACAGGCTTGGCTTTTCCAAAGGAAAAGGTGGGAAGTGTCCAGCTTAGCACCTCAGCCAGGGCTGGCACACGCGGCAAGCAGCAAAGTCTTGCAAGCCAAGTGGTTGTGATGTTAAGCCTTTTGGGAAACACCGGGCACAGAGATGAGTGTAGGTATTTTTAGTCCATTATTTTAAGGACAGAGCCATGTGGGGTTGTTAAAAGGAGACAACAACTTAAAGCAACAGTAGCATTTTTGCAGCATTCTCTGGGGTGTAGGGTATAGTACGGAGATGCTTTGTGGGGCATCTCCTACTCCACTGCTTAAAGCAACTTCTTAACCCTTTGTCTCAAACTTTTTCCTTTTTTAAATCCTCTCCCGAGGGCCACACAAAGAAGATGAATTTCTTCAAAGTCGGGAAGTACTTTACTCTGGTGGATATGCCAGGATATGGCTACCGTGCCCCACAAGACTTTGTGGAGATGGTGGAGGCCTACCTGCAGGAACGGCAGAAGTAAGGAACTTAACTGCACCTCCATTCAGCAGTGAGAGCTGAATACCCATATGCAGCATCGTGGGGCTGGATGGAAAAATGCAGCAGAGGTGGCTGCTTTCAGTGGTAGTGCAGAAAAGATGGAGGTGCTGCTCCATGCTGACCTCTCAGTTACCATGCATGGCCCAAATCCTACAATACTTGTTCATGGTTATGAATTTGGAAGTAGCACAGTAAGATGATACAACGGTGGTGATTAATGTTGCCTGTATTTCTGACAGCTTGAAGAGGACTTTTCTATTAGTTGATGGTGTAGTAGGACTCCAGAAAACAGACCATATTGCAGTAGAGATGCTGGAAGAGTTTGGGATTCCTTATGTGGTAAGTGATGCTTTGTTCTCGAAAAGGTAGAACAAAAACTTGTGTTAGTTTTATGCTAAAGGTAATCTGTAAAGCTATGTACCCTCTACCTGAGCTCTTGCAAGTTGTCCTACCTAAGTAGAATACCTTCTACCCCACCTTTATTGTTAGTAACGTAGGTCTAAAGTGTGTCTGGGGGGATTTGAAGGACTTTTTTGCTTGATTTATTAAATGAACACTTTTTTCAGTGCTTAGATCAAGGAATTTGGAAAAGTCCACAGCTTATGCAGGCTATGGAAGTGTTTTGGTGAACTGTATTATACCATTTTTCCCAATTAGATAAGACCCAGAGCTTTCAGCCTGCCTTGCAAGATGTTCCAGCATAGCAGCAAAATAATTCTCTTTTCCTGTCTCAATCTTCCCTTTCTGTATCTGTGCAGATGGTGTTAACAAAAATTGACCGAGCTTCCAAGGGACTGTTGTTAAAGAATGTACTGGGAATCCAGGAGTTTGTGAAGGAGAAAACTCAAGGATGCTTCCCTCAACTATTCCTGATCAGGTAAAGCTCTTCTTTGTTGCTGCTGTTGGCTTTCAGGTGATGATTTGCACTGGACAGGCTACCTAAAATGGGTCTGTCTGCGCTAGAGATGACACTTCTGTGTGCCCCAGGGATGACAGGTGGGCTGCCTGCACAGGAACGCCCCTCCTTCTTCCCCATCCTCTACACCTGTGTTGAGTTCAGCTTTGAAGGGTGCTGGGAAGGGTAGCAGTACCTATGCTGCCTGATAGCAGGCTTTGTCACTTTGTTTGGAGCTGTGTTAACAGCAGCAAGCCGTAACTGATTACACTGTAGAAGTGCTTACATCCCCCCAGTGCAGTACAACCTTAATTTAATACAGCCAGTGGCTGAGCTTGTTTGTAGTACGTGAAGGTAATGCAGCATCAGGGACTGAATATCCGTGTCTTTGTTTTCACAGTTCTGTAGAGTTTTCAGGAATCCACTTGCTAAGGTGTTTTATAGCCCATGTTACTGGAAACCTGCCTGCTGTAGAGGACAGCTGAAGACTGGCTCCTGATCTGCTCGGCTCATCCGGAACAAAAGGTACCAAAACTACAGGTCTATATTTTCATTGTAAATAACCCAAAGCACTAAAGTTTATTTCTGGATAAATTTGTATAAGATGTTGGATAAATTAATGTTTGTAAGGATAAGTTTTGTGTTTAATAAACTCATCAATTCAGGAATTTTGCACTGTGAATTAATCCAGGGTACTTTAAAACTATTTTACAAACCTACATGATTGTGTGGAGAAAAAAAAAATCAGAACCTCCAAAGACAAGCTAGGTTTTAATACAGCATTTCCTTTCCCTCCAGGTAAATGTTCAAAAAGCTACCACTGCATACATAAGCTCTGCTGTAGTTAGGATACCAGAGAGAGTCTAGTAATCTCATTACTAAACTGAATGTCTTTGTATCAAGGAAAAACTAAAGCTCTAATATTAAGCAAACTACACTTGTCACGTTGAACTGAATGATACCCTGAGGTTTACATCTCTCAGCTTATGTAGCGGGGACTGAAAATGAGCAAGCGGGCACTCTGCCTGCTCTAAGGCTGTGTCGAGTGGAAATAGCCAACACTTTGTTTGTGAGGAGCTTTTGGGGAACTTTTTGTAATTTTTTGCTGTTGTAACTCCTCTGCATTGTGCATTCTGTAGGTTCACCATTATAGCAAGCCTCGCTTGCGTCCATCAACTTGTCCCTGTTCCAGGTGGACACAGGAAAGGAAACATTTAATGGGATCTGCCTCTTTGTTGCTGTCGGCTTGAAGCAGTGCGATAGATGAATGGACACCTAGGGGGAGTCTCTCCTTCTGCCCGTTACCACCAGTCAGCGCTGTGTCTACCTTCTGTTTTAAATCCCGTACGGAGTCCTGCAGCTGTGCTCAGACGAGTTGCCAGTGACGAGTCCACTCTATGCATCTGCCATACCCTGGAAGCTGAAGCACAGTTCTGGGGTCCCAAAGCAGCTGTACCGGGCTAAGAGCACCTGACTGGGGGGAGACCAGAGGTGGCTAGTTACAAGGTACGGAATCAGCAAGAAGGATTGCCATTAAATAGCAGCAGTTGTACAAGGGAATTTAGACCAAAGCTATTAAGTGCCTGTGTCAAACTCTGGCACTCATCTTGTCCAGGCTTAAGATTGCCGACTGTGTGTATGCAGCTGCCTAAGTTACTTACATTCGGTTCTCGAGAAAGAATAGTTCTGTAAACCACTAAGGGTTAGAAGGTGGGATTTCTAGTATTTTGTTAGTTTACAGAATTTACTGTAACGCTCAGATTAGACTTGAATGAAGTAAGGTCTGTTTCCAGCACATACATAGGAAGTGGCAGTGTGCGAGGAATGCAGGAGACAGCTGTGTATCTCTAGTTTCCATGGCAGAGCAGAGGTCAAGCCTGTAGTTCTCTGGTATTTTACCTCTAATCCAAAAGTGTTCCACAGCAAATCAGCCTGCAGGATGTTTGATCCTAGGGGTAAATACAGTACTATGTAGACAGATGGAATTATGTGCAAGTCTTAAAAAACGGTATCTTAAAACCAGTATCTTTCAAAAACATCAATATAGTCAAGGCTATCATTTTCGAGGCTGCAGTCTTGACTGAGGAGCCTCTAAAAATAAGCCTGTATGGTTAATGGGTACATGTAAAAGAAAGCACATTTCTGGTTTTAGTCTCTCTTCAGAGCAAAATCCGTTACAATGCTCAGAAGTGTTTTATTAACTATTTAAATACATCAGGTATGTCTGGTAAGTCCGTTTGTAAAAATAAAAGTGCTTTAAAGTGGCAGCAGATGGAATCAGACCCTATGATCCCTGAATGTGTGTAGGGTTACCATAGGTGTCCATAGGGGCACCAACATGGAGCTAGGTCGTACAGTTTCTTAGAGCCATACTAGAGACAGTACGCAGTGTCTTATCCTGAAAAAACAGCTTTACCTCTGGATATATTTGGGTTTTCTGCTGTGTTGGCCAAAAGATTCTCATTCAAGAATGCCTCAAATACTGAAAAAACTCTAGTATTTTGTTCAGCCATTTGCAAGAGAGAACACACATCAGTTTGTTACATGTAGGAGCCAGTGCCCCTGCGGCAGGTAAGATAAGTAAATAAAATCAAGTCCTCTGCTGGACTTTAATATTAAATCTTGGGCCAAGGGCCTTGGCCTTGTCTGCACCTGTTGTGTACAGAAATGTTTTTTGAGTACTGGCTTCTAAGAAAAAGGATATCACCTTGAGCATCCTCTGATCTTTCAGCAGTACCTCTCGTTTTTCTTCCTCTACTGCATCAGGTCTAGGCTGTCACCACAAGTCTGGCACAGTAGTGTCTCTACATCAAATTATTCCTTGATTTGAAAACTCTGGCGTAATGAAGAATCTTTTGTCTGCCTTATGCTGTCTGCCCTCCTATGCAAGTATACAAGAATAGCCAGTAAAACTACCCTGTTTTAAAGAAAGAGGGCTTGCCTTACCCTCTCATGATATCTGGAACATGCTTGGCACCCCCTTCACTATGGGGATGTGGACGGTTGGGCCCACTTCTGGGCTAATGGAGATGGTAGTGAAGGATTTCTGTTCAGTCATTCAGGAGTAACACCACTCATACAAATTTAAAAAATAATAATAAAAAAAAAGCCACCTTAACCTCCTGAGGTCCCTTCCAACCCCAATTATCCTGTAATCTGACAGCCCAATATTGAGGGTCATATACAGATGGGGGAAGGGTCACCAAATCTACCCCAGAGTAATTTATCTGCATCTTAAAAGTTCACAGCTTGAATCTGGAAGAATTAGAGCATCTTCCTGGTTTTGTGAAATTGAAAAATGCTCATACCATCCCTGCATCCACAGAATAGGAAACCACAGGCTTAAACGCAATTATATTTGCATTGGTAAAGCTCTTTGCTTTCGTTAGCTATAGTCATTAGCATTGGACCAATCCTTTCTCTGGCTTCTCCTTGCAATCCCCAAACTGGTCCGCTTCCTGGCCCAAGACAAGTTCCTGTGCAGCCCAACCCCAAACTCTTGCGTATGGCTTGGTTTCCCCACTGAAGCCCCTACACAGGCACAGGGGCTGCTGTCAGAGCAGGGATCTCTCAAACCCTACCCTGTTCCTTTGCACACATCGAACCACTTGTCGGGCAAGGAGGCCGAGGGTTTGCCTGCTCTGGGAGGTGGTTACACAAAAAGCATGGATGAGGCAGGGAACAAGAGCCCGGGTGCGCCCCTAGGAGGGAGTTACAGCTTCTCCCCTGAAGACAGCACCCGCTGACACCAGAGGAGCCGGAAAGGCTGCGGGCCTCGCAGACACCGCCTGCAGCCAGCCTTGTCCCGCCGCAGCCCCGTTACCGGCGGCACCTCCCGCCCGGACGGGGCCAGGGCTGCGGCCTCCGTGCCACGAGATGGCGGCCGCCAGCGGGGGCGCGGCGGGGCGAGCGGAAGCTGCTTGGGGCGGCTGGGAGCGGCGGGCGGCGGCCATGGCTGACGAGGAGGAGGACGCGCCGGTGAGCGGGGCCGGGCGGGGGGCGGCGGGCGGCCGGGGCCGGGGCCGGGTGCGGGGCCGGGGCCGGGGCCGGGGCCGGGTGCGGGTCCCCCCGCGCTGACGGCGCCTCTCCCCCGCTGCGTGCGCCCAGTTCGAGGAGGACGCGGAGGAAGGCGGCGGAGGCCTGGACGGCGGGCAGGGCCGGAGGAAGCGGCTCTTCTCCAAAGAGCGTGAGTCGGGGCGGGGGGCGCCGCCTGCCCGCGGCTGGGGGCTCCTGCCCCCCTCCTGCGGCCCCTGCGCTGGTCGGGGGGCGTGAACGGGCGAGGCAGGCTCACGCCTCGCGTCTCCCCGCAGTGAGGTGCATGATGTACGGGTTCGGGGACGACCAGAACCCCTACACGGAGTCTGTGGACATCCTCGAGGACCTGGTCATTGAGTTCATCACGGAGATGGTAAGTCGGCCGCGGGCAGCGCGGGCAGGGCGTCCTCGCTAAGACCTCAGCCTGCTGAAGGAAGGGTAGCGCCTCTGGCCCGATTGTTGCGCTATCCCAGGCAAAAAGCTCAGGTGCTACCAGGAGAAACCTCAGCTCAGACTTTGCACTTCCAAGGCTGAGACAAAATCCATGCATTTTGCTCCATGGGGGCTTAGAACAGTGCTGAAACCTTTAAGTAGCAGTTAGTGTTGTAGGGGGAAAAAATCCACAGCTGACTTTGCAGTTGACTGTGGCATCACTACACACACAGCTGACAAAAAACAAAGCACAACCTCAGAAGTTTATCTACTTAGGTTTTCTCAATGTTTTTACATAGATGGAAAAGCAATTCCATGCAACAAAATAAATGCAGGCTTCTGGGGCCTGAAGCCATTGCTGCTGTAAACGTTTGGATACTGTCTGAAAGCTTGTGGTTTAAAAAAGTATATATTAATGTTCGTAGACCCCCCTTTCTCTTGAAAGGTTAGTCTTGCCTACCCTGCTCAGCATGCCTTAAACTGCATTCTGGTACAGGTACTGCACGTTGCATGCCAATTCTGCTTGATGATATTGCTCCTCAACCACTCTGCAGACCAGGCGTCCCCTCCTGTGTGTGATCTGGGTGTAGTTTGATGTCATTACTATTACGTGTAGAGCAGTATGTGGGGCGGGAGTGACGGCACTTAGCAGTTCTGTGACTAGGACGCTGGTGCCCAGATCCTGAAATTGCCGGCTTCTTGATTATAAAAATGCCAGGGAATAAAGTGGTATTAAGAGCTGAAAAAAACCTCAGGGGCCAGAGGAATGCTGTTTTTCTTCCTCCTACAGACACACAAGGCCATGTCAATTGGACGGCAGGGGCGTGTACAGGTTGAAGACATCGTCTTTCTAATCCGCAAGGACCCCCGCAAGTTTGCCAGGGTTAAAGACCTCCTGACCATGAACGAAGAACTGAAACGAGCCAGAAAGGCCTTTGATGAAGCAAACTATGGATCCTGATTCTGCGCAGCCTGCTCTGGGGCACGTCTCAGGCACCTGCTGCCTAGCGGGGAGGAATGTCATGTGTTGTTCGGAGGGGTCACTCGGGATGGAGACCATCCCTGAGGGATATTGGCCCTGCCCCTTCTGACAGGTGTTCAGGCAGCTGAATGTTACCCGACTGGATGTGGTATGCTTTTTGTACTATTCTGTCACTTCAAGAAATGAGCTGTAAAGATTCTTTGAAGGGGAAAATTCTGTTTGAAGTAGGACTGTGATGAATCAGACACCTAGAGGGCTAATGACATTTTTTTTCTCTATTTTGGTTATCACTAGGTATTCTGTTTACAGGAAACGTAGAAAATGGATTTTGGTTAAGTGGACATACCAAGTTTTCTAGCCCAAACTCTTAGAAGTTCTGCTGGCTGTTCTGTATATACCCCTTGAATAAAAGAGTTTAAGTTTACGTGTGCTCATTCTTCATAAAAACTTACACTGATCACGCAGGGTGCATGATGTTGTGGTTTTTTTTTTTTTTAAACACCTAAGTGCCCGTTGGGGTTCTGTCCATGTAGACACAGCTCTCTTGTCTTTTACAGTAAGTAAAACTAGGAAGCTGAGGTTAACCTGCTCTAGATTTACTTGCACTTAGACATTTTCCTTGCCCCTGCTGAGCAGGTACTCTACAATGAAGCTGCTTCGTCTTTCTTTGTTCTGATAATTTTTTCTATGTAGTTTCCTGGCAATGCTGATCTTGGGACTTAGGCTTTGGCTTGTAACTGACGGAAAGCACTGACCTCACCGCTTGTTCTAACCTTATTTCGTAAGTACGAATAGCTCAACCTTACCTTGCCAAGCCGGCAGAAATTGCACATTGAAAAGACTTCAGGACAGCGGGAGACAAGTTCATGGGTAAGTTTACTCTTATAGGCCCTGTCTGTTTTGCCCCATTTCTGGAGCAGCAGGACTCAGGTAACTCCCCATTTCAGGACAAGGACAACAAATGCTGGACAACAAATACTGAAAACTGGTAATACTGCAAGTGAAGGCTGTCGCCTGTATGAGGCAGCGAAGAAGGAAAAGTATAATGACACTTTCTTGGAAAAGTGACAAATCTTTGGTCCTAGGCAGCAGCAAATGATCAGCTGCAGCCCTCTGCCTTGGTTGCTAGTTATCTGCCCTGCGGATGATGGTCCAGCAACAGAGAAAGGGCTTTAAAGAAGACGTAATTCAAAGCTGCTGTTCCTGAAAAGTCTAGGTGAAAGGATAAAGATTGCTTATCTGTTTTGAATGCTGTTCCATTAAAAAAAAAAAAAAGGTATTTTATAAAAATATACTAAAATAGTTATTTTCTTAGCAGAATTTAGGGTATGAGTTACCAAAACACTAGGTATTCTGAGAGTTTAACATAGAAAAAAGGCAAGCCCTCATCCTCCCAGTCCAGGATCACACACCCATTGCAGCAAAAATAGAATCGATATCCGTGTTGTCAGAGACTTCTTCCTGCACGGAGCCAGGGCTTTCTCTCAACAGCAGCCGCTTTGGGGTCCCTGCTGCGCTCAGTTTGTCAGCGGCTGTACAAGCGATGGAAGGTCCAGCCTGCCCTGAAGGCCCCCCGGTGAGTAACGCACCATTCTCACAGACTCCAAAAAGCTCAGGCTGGTTTTGCTGTGCAGTCCGAGTTCTCTTCAAGCACTTGGACGATTTCATCTTCCTCTGCCAGAGCCGTGCCCCCAGGTACTGCCTCGGCCAGCGCGTGCTCCGTGAGCCGTACAGCAGGTATTTGCAGAGAGAGGTTTTGACACAGCACAGCTTCTTCCGCAGGCTTAAGGGAAGGAAGGTGCACAAAACAGAACTTTTAGCAGCTGTTAACAGTTACTTCTGGTGTTTTCAGAGATTTGGTTATTGGCGTTCTCTACCATTTTACTTGTCACACCCATGAGATACAACAGCATCTTGTACAATAGTAGCCAGGGCTTTTTGAAGAAGCCTGGCACCCTTTACATCATCTAGCAGTTACCATTTACATGCCTGTGGTTGAAATTGCATTTTCATTTTCCCTCTTTATTCTGTATTTGTGCATCTGCTGACCTTTCAAATCCTCTCACAAATGAAACCAAACAGAATATTCATATCAGAGGGTGTAGTGACCTGAAGTAGTGAGCCTGCTTAAGCTCAAGAAAACAGCTTAGACCACTGCATTTCTCTGCACTGCAGCAAAACACAACATTAAAATGTAGTGCCAGATCCAGAACGCCCCTGCACGTGCAACATACCTGCATCCTTGCGCTTCGACATGGTGTAGCCGGTTGCTTTTCAACAATTTGTTACGCAGAAAATAAGCTGCTGGTTTGAGTTTGTTGCCTTTGCACCACAGAATAGCTTTTCTGAGTGCCTCTGACAGCTCCCCAAAAGATGCAGCTGTTTGAAACATCTGTATGAGAGACCCAGTGTGCTGCAATTTTGCCATATAGCGGGAAAGCGATTCTGGCATTTCTTTAAAAGGTGTTGATGTAATGTATTGATCCTGAAACAAAGCATAACACGAACAGTTACCTTTTATAAGTTACACCACAGTATTAGGATCTTTGAAGTTAAAATAAAGAATGTGTAAGATGGTGGCACACAAACCTCTTGTGTTGGAGGTCTGGATGGTCTAAGTAAGCTCTTCACGTCAAACCCCAGGTGCTTTCCTAGAGAGAGTGGGGAGAGTTCCTGTTATGAGGTTACGAGTTTTAAATCTTTGCACGCAGACACTAACGCTTTGCCCTGCTGAGCTCTCAGCTCTTCTGCCGTCTCAGCAGGCTCACACCTGCGCTCAACACTCTCCTCCTCTTCCAAGGTCAGGAGAGGGGAGTTTGTACTCGAAATGCCCCCTCTGTGTAGTAAAGTGCTTGGCTGTGTTGGGCAGAGGTTGCAGTCAGTCTCAGCTGTCAGAAAGCAGTGGCACCGTGGCACAAGACCTTACCTCTGTTCTCTCTGGTCACCAGAACTGGCTCTCCAACATCCGTAGGGACGCTCGAGTTTTTCACGGCACTCGCACAGGTCACAAAACCTCTCTTTTTCCCAGCCTCTGATGCTGCCTTTGGCACGGCTGGGAAAAGCTTCTTCATCCAGCTGGTGGGTCGTTTTGCTGTTAGCATTTTAGCCTTTTGCTTCTTCACCTCAGAAGAGAGGTCAACTCCAAGAAAGTTTCTGATATCAGACGGGAAGGCAAACCCCTTAATATAAGGCATCTGCTGGGTCTCAGACACCAGACGCAGTGATGTTGACAGCACACCATACAAGGAAATGAGGCTCTGCAGTATGCATCTGTACTGAATCCTGAAGAGAGAAGATAGATGTGTGTCCTCTAGCAAGACCTTGTGCTTACACTCACTGAACAAGTCCTTCAACTCAAGAGGAAGAGCTCACAGAAAAGATCCCAAGCTGCCCTTTATCTCTACTCCCCCTCACTACACTTTTTCTTTTTACACTCCACCACCACGTTTTCCTTTAATATTCGTCGGAGCTCCCCCTGCCGACACACCTTCCACCTTTCAGGCACGTTCACAATCAGAGTGTATGTAGGACTAGCAAAGAGGATTTCCCTGAAAAATTCAGCAGTGATGTAGAACAACTTTATCACAGCCCTTCCGTTTCAGCACGAGGCAGACTTACTGCTTGCTGCAAAAAGTATCAGATGCCAGTGTCTGCAGCAGGCTGGCGTTATGCGGTGTTAGTAAAACCACAGCATTAAAGGCTGCTATGAACTAAGAACAAAGCCTTCCGAAACGGCATGCAAGAAGTCTCTCTCCACTTACACAACTCTTCAGGTGCTAGACTCAAGTCCAAAAGGATGGAGGGATCTCTGATTCATACGATTTTTTTTCCCCTCTCCTCCCAGCTGAATAAAGCTCACTCAGCAGCAAGACTTTAATTACAAGCCCTTCTCCCTGACAGGCATGTCAAACAGACAGACAACAAACAAGACTCTTGACTACACAAACCATAGCCGGCTCAACAACCCCGAAGCCACGGTGTTCAAAAGTATGTATTCTTGTGAACAGAGGTGTTTAACGGACAAGCTGAAGATTACACCAGTTAAGGTTAAAAAATAAACAGCCTGTAATGAAACTTGCTGAGCACACCAGCTAGAGGTGGCTCGCAAGGCAATATCCTAGGTAATTTGGGGAGATGAGTATCAAAACTTTGGGTTGCTCAAGGAGAGAAGAGCAGCCAGCCAACAGCCTGAGGTTCCCGCTTAATAACATGAAAATGAGATGTTTGGCTATCAAAGAAACTTCAAGTTGCATACATGAATTGCACTGCTGAGTCCATCAGCAATACAGGTGCTACAGCAGACCTTATTTTGGTCTCATGAACTGCTGCTGGTGACCTGTAGGAATGCTGACATAGTGAGAAAAGGATACAGAAATGCTTTACAGCAACAGTCCAGTAGACGCAGAATGAGCTTGCAGCCTCCCAGTACCTTCACAGCCACTGTTTCCAGCATAGGCTGGCTGGGAACTAAGTACTCTGCATGGGCCTGGGATTTATTTTTCCTGTGGCAACACAAAGACAAGGAGATGGTTATGATCTAGCATCTTCTCGTTTAGCTCTGAAGACTCAGCCAACGGGCAGTATAACACACAGCGTCATGATGCTTACTTGGGAATCAGTTCTGCCAGGGTTTCAATGCTGCCCACCAAGTTCATCTTCCACAGGCGCTTCAAGCATTGTTCCACCTAGAGGAAAGAAAATTCCTTCAACTGGTGTTATGAGATGTGAGTGCCTTGGTCTAAGAACTGTCACTATAATTGCTACTGTGAATAAGGGATTAAGTCAAGAGCCAGAGCAGGACACTGTTAATAGGTGCTGCTTGGTTTTTCCTGCAGTACACAATGGCTTTTGGGATTTAACTAGTTTTTCAAAAACAAAAAAGCATAATGAACGAAGAAGGTAAGAACGATTGCAGTTTCATTTCAACGTAGTTATTTGAAGATAGTGACATTCCCTTTACTGGAAAGCTGGAAAATTGGTAAGGAGTTCAGTTTTTGTCTTAAAAGAGGAAGTACCTGATAGAGTGGCCTGTGGTTGTTCCCCCCCACCCCCCCAGTTATAATTAATTGAAATTCAAATCCCTGTATGAATCTTATACTCAAAGGTACACAGTTGCACATACTTCAGGCCTTGGTACAAGCAAAAGAGGGTTGACTACTAGTTATAAAAGGCTGGAAAAGTGCAAATTCATAGGATCCTAGAGCCACTACGGTTGGAAAAGACCTCCAAGATCATCTGGTCCAACCATCAACCTACCACCAACATCACCCACTAAACCATGTCCCTAAGCACCACGTCCAACCTCTCCTAGAACACCCCCAGGGACGGTGACTCCACCACCTCCCTGGGCAACCCGTCCCAGTGCCTGACTGCTCCTCCTGAGAAGAAATGTCTCCTCATTTCCAACCTCAAAATGGCACAGCAGAGATCCTGGAAACCCACACTGAACTGAACATATGAGACTCAAAGGTGGGCAAAATGCACCTGATGAAGAAATCCGTGGGGTTTTTTTTGCGTGTGTACGGCTTTTGTTTTGTTTATCCCCACGATGTGACGAGCGCCCAGCTCTGCTCCCAGAGCCTTCCCGGGACTGACAACCGGGCCCCGGGCCGCAGAAAGCCGCCGACCCCCCGCGCCCCCTCCTCACCTGCTGCAGGGCCAGGTACGGCCGGTGCCGGAGCAGCCTGCGGCGGTACACGTACAGCAGGCCCCGCAGGACGCGTCCCTCGACGGCCGGGCCTCTCCCGCACAGCCCCTGCACGGCCGCCCCGCAGCGGCGCCGCAGCGCCGGCAGGCCCCTCACTGCGGGCGGGAGGCACTCAGCAACCGCAACAACCGCCGCAACCCGACCGCCCCCCCCCCCCCGCGCCCCAAGCCGCCCGCCCGTCCCCGGGGACCTGCGGGGTGCCGGGCCGCCAGGGGCACCGTGTGGCTGCCGGCCGGCCACGGCACGTCCAGCCGGTTCCACGCCGCCTCGGCCGCCGCCATCTTCTCGCCGTCAGGGCGGAGCGGGGCGGGACCCGCTGAGGGGAGCCGGGCACCCTCCAGCGGCTGCTGCAGCGCGTTGAAGGAATAAAGTTAAATCGAACGCGGATCTCGCTGGTTCTGTTTCTTTTTGGAGTCCCCTTTGCTATGTGCTTCCCGTTGTTCCTATCAAAGTGGCGTCCCTTTAAAAAAAAATGTGGAGCAAAACTGGCGTTAACGATGGCACCTGTGGGGGAGAGAACGTGTTGGAGAGCAAAGCTGGGGGCAGAGCTGATAAAAGGCAGCTGCCCCAGCATCTGCTGTCCTGGGGATGGGGGTGCTGAGTTCCTAGGCTGGGGGCACAGCCTGGGATATGAGGTGTGAAGGCGCAAATGGAGTCCCCGTGCTGTGAGCAGAAGGCTGCGAAGGTCTCTCTAGCTGAGGTTCTGAGGTGCTTCGAGCACCCCATAAGCGAGGAGCAAGCCTGGGCTATTTGCTTTCAGTGCTGCTGCAAAATGAAGCAATTGGCGCAGGGGCTGTACCCATCGCTCCATTCCGTGTTCATAAAAGGCCCTGGGAGCATCTTTATCCATGCTGATGGCACTGCTTCCTTCAGGGTGTACCATAAGTCTGGTGAGAGCACAAGCAGCTGAGGATGCTAGGGGTTGTTATTATAACTGGCTGAAACTTAGGAGCAAAGTGGGAGAAAAGATTTTTTTCGTTCCTGCTCTGTATGTTTTTCAGGGTGTTCTGACTGTATAGGCTATTCTGCTGCCTATGTTTTATTTTAAAGGACCATAGATGAGTGGTAATGCAGATGTATAGTCTGATTTTTTTATTATTTTTTTTTAATAATGCTTTAGTGAGTTACTTATTTCAAGGGAATAGCTGGGATGAAAGTTTATTACAACTTATGTTGAAAGAAATTATTATTTAAAATAAAGCCTCAGGTTGTTTCATGTCCTGCTCTGTTTATCTTCTGAGCTATGGCTCCCTTGTATGAACTCTCACAGCAAATCTAAAACTGACTTTTTTATCACTATGTGCAGCTAGCAAACAGCAACAAACTTTGTCTTATGTAGTTGCACTACTGCAGAGTTCATTGCTCTGAGGGGGCAAGAGTGTGTAGTAAAGAAAGAAGATAAATATCCATGGCCTTCCATATGATTAGATACCTACCAGCAAATAAAAGGAAGCAACTAGCAGCAGTTAGTTTGGGGCTAATGCTCACAGTAAGTAAAAAGAGTATCTTGTGTTGCTCTGCAGCGGTCTCAAAATGCAGGCCTGTTTTCCCCGGGTGGGACTGACCTTACCGAGAAGGATTTGTTTCCTTACTACCAAGAACTCTTCTAATTTCTTTCTCTCAACAGAGCTATTAAAAGCTGTTTATCAAGGCTTTTGCAGTTATCTTCCCCTTACCTTCTCTCGTTTCCATTTCAGATGTTGGCAGCATTCAGCAGTCAGAGGACAAGGTAAGCCTGTCTCTTTGCCTTCCTATGTGTGCGGATACAATCCTGCTGTGGCAGAAGGCCAGCCTGGGAGATGTCGGTGTCTAAAATTGTCAATGTGTTTATACTTGCTAAGCGTTGCGGGAGTCACTGTCCCCTGCAATCTGGAAAATGAAACAAAATGTTAGGAGTGAACTCAAGTAAAGCAGTCTGTGAAACAATGTGCACAGATGCTGCCGACTGTGGGATAGCCTACAGACTTTTTGTCTTGGTAACAGAGCGTTTAGAGGTGCTAGATAAATTATTTAAAAGCTTAAAATAGCCTATCTGGGGAGTGTTTCATGTTATTTGATAAGCACCTAGTTGCTTTGAGCCCTTCTCATCCTGAGTGGTGTGCTCAGCTGTGAGGGGCAGCAGAGCCCCCCCCCGCCCATGGCTGGGAAATGAGGGCTGTGAAGATCATTCACAACACTTGGTGCTGTACTGCTTCCTTGGCCTCTGTCTGCAGCTGCTGGAGTACTTGGGAGTGGTGATCTATGAAGCCCTGGACTGGGGAATCGACAGCCAAGTGGAGCGAGAACTGAGTGATCCCCTGGAGAAGCTGCTCTGCCTCATGTTGAAACTGGATGACGAGGCAATGAAGCCAGCGGTCACCCTGCAGGATGTTATCAAGGTTTCCTTTTTTCTGCTTAGTAAATACAGCAGCTTTGGAGGAGCTGAAGGTTAACAGTGCTGTTAAGCAAGATGACAGACCATTTGGGGGGAAAGTAGCTTGTGGGAGGACATAGAGGGAACACGTGGCTTTCCCATCAGAAAGGGAAGGCAAAAACATTTTAGGTACACTCAAGTGCCTACGGAAAAGAATTAAGAACGAAGACTGAGCATGGCTCTTGCAGCTCTGTCTACAAAGTCCTTCTGTACGTAGTCTCCAAAGGCTGCATTCAATACCTAGAAGACTGTGGACAAGTGACTTGTTTCAATATCCATAATATTTGGTCTCTGCAAGAGGACTTGGATGTCACAACTCAAACTAACAGCTTCCTCTCAACCATAATTTAAGGGTACAAGAAACTTTCCATGCCCCAGTCCCATTAGGGTAGGGGAGCAAGGGGGAAAAAGAACATAAGTGACTGTACCTGCTGTGTTTTGTTGTGGTGTGTATGTGTTGGAAGCTTTCCCTTCCAGGCACTTATTTCAAAGCACCCATTGTGGAGAACAAGATAGATAAATTACACACAGCTACTTAGATTATTGTTCGTAGAAGATTAGGCATCTTGCTTCTTTGCTCCTCTGTATCTGCAATAGAACAAACAAAAAAGATACAAAGGAATTGAGGAAGATGATTTTTAACCATACATCAAGAAAACTGAATTTTGCTTTCTTCCAGCCTTCCATGTTTTTTCATTTCAAGATCTCTTTTAAATGGCTCCATTTCTTTCAGGCCTGTGAAGAGCGCTTGTCCATGCCTTCTGAGGCTAAGAGCCATTATGAAATGACCTGTAGGAGTCTTTTTACTGAATTTATGGAACTTCAGAAGCTTGTCTCCATCATCCATACCTCCAAAGAGGTATATTTGCGATCACCCCTTAGCTACTATCATTTCTACCTGCATAAATTGATCTAATTATAAAGTAATCTTCCCGTTGCACTAGAAATGGAATACCTAGCTGAAGGTGTATTTTGATGACATGAATGGCTTCTGTCTCTGCATTGCAGTAGTAACTTATTGTAGTTTTTGAATGTCTGGGTGTTTGGGGCTTCAAAGCTTTTCTATGTTAATAATTTATACTGGATAGATGGGAAAGCACTGGACAGCGCAATGTAATGACCCCATGTGCTTGCTCCTCAGAGTCTGAGAAAAATGGATGTTGAAGATTTGCTGGAAACCCCCCTGCAGAAGAAGGAAAAACAGTGGGTAAGGGATTTAATTCCTTCATTATGGTAGGTTGGGCTTTTTTCTTTTTGTCCACCCATGCTTCTGTGAGGTTTTCCAATGATTCTTTAAAAAACAAAGAAGAGAGCTTGAACACCAACAAAACTTAGGTTGTTCAAGAGCCTAAGTAGTTAAAGACTTGTCTGCAAAACAAGCTGGGAGTGAACTTGAAGTTAAATTATTTCATGTGTTTACCTCATGCGGACACTTATTCTGCACAAAGAGCCTCTTTGTGGTTCAGCTTAAACCACTTCTAAAAGTGAAATTGGAGGCACTCTTTGGAATAAGTGTCCACAAGTACTTACTCATGCTGTTTCTTCCTGAAAATGAGACCCAAACTCCATCTCTTGGCAGGAATTGATACCTGCCAAAACCAGTCTACTTGTTTCTGTAGCGGGATTGACAACTCTCAGAAATCTGATCTGTTGGTGGTAGAAGTAAGGTGAACGAGATCACTTTTAGCATGTGGGGTCTGTGCTGATTCGGGGCTGGAGAGACTGAAAGCAGTTGATAGCTCTGACCATCCTTTTGAGCTTCAGCAGCTCAAAAAAGGCAGAAAGGAGGGGGAGGCTGGAGATGTAGCTCCTACCTCCTGCCCATGTCCTTTCTTGTCCTTCCATTCTGTCCTTCTGGGGATGTTGGACTGTGTGTTTGGGGCAGAGGAAGCAACTCACTCTGTTCTTTTCAAGCCCTACATAGTTAGGGCTCAATCAGAAACAAATAGCTCTTCTGGCTGGAGCTCTGCCCGGCATAAACAAATGCACTGTAGTCTGGAGTCTGTGGAGACAAACGGCAAGCCCCGAGAGACTTGTGGACTCGCTCCCTTTGTCTAAATAGCACTTGCTTTGAAGCGTGCTCAAACTATTCGTATGAAAATGTTTGTGAAATGTGTGTTTGGGCATATTCTCAATTTTGTGATCTATTAAAATAAACTGGCAAGCTATCTCAAACCACAAACTCATCAACAGCAGTTGATGCTCTTTTCTGCAGGGAATAGATGAATAAATACATGGGCTTTGCCGTGTGGCCTGAAGGCCAGTGTGTTTGGCCTCTGCTCCTTCAGGAGACATAAATTCCAAAAGCAGGATGTCTGTTGCAAATCCTCTGACTCTAGTTTCCAAGCCCCTATGCACCAGTTGATTGCATCGTTCTGACACACTCTTGAGTTTAAAATAACCAGGGTGCCAACTTTGCTGGGATCCCACAGATTGGAGCTGATGCCTTGAGCGGTGCCAAGCAGTTAACACTGTCTGTGGACCAGCCTTTTCCATCCCGTCTGCTCTGAAACACAGGCCACAAGCTGATATCGTGCAGGGCTGTACCATCCCAGCAGAGCTTACCGTGTGGGTCAGAAGACACTCTTCACCTTGAAATCCAGGCACTGAGACCTCTTAGGAACAGCTGTCTTCCCATGAATGAAAGGAATGAAATATGTTTAGTGTTGTACAGGAAGCAAATGCTGATCAGTTTGCCCAGCTTTTTTTTCAGCAGGACTTTGAGAGATTTTTTTGTGTTCTCCTAAACAATTATGTTAATCCGGGAGATATGGCTAGTGTGTGGCTACTGTCTGACAGTTCTGCTTGTCTGGAGTTGAGATACAACTGTTCCAAAGCCTGGCTAAAACAATCCAACGAAGCATCCTTCTCCTTGAAGGCAGCCCATCAGTCAGAGCTTGCATAAGACATTTCTGATATTATACCAAGATATCTGAAGGGATAAGTTGAGAGAAGGTGCTTCATCCTGTAAGTGAAAGAGGGAGAGGAAATCAAGTCAGAAGTTTTGTTCTGAGGCAATTTTCTAAAATGTTTTGCTTCCCTTTCAGTGTTTATAATACAATCACTTGTTCTTATCGATTTGCCTTTGGGATCCAGATAAGCTGTTGACTTAGCACTTCCATTACAATGTTGTCTAAACAGGCTATTGAGTGGATTATGGTTTTTTTTTTTCCTGTCTTAACTTTTGCTGGGTTATCCTGCATGCCTGAGCATCCTGTGGAAAGAGGTATTAATACAGGAAGAGGATGAGCAGATGTCAGTGTAATCAGATTGTGTCTCCAGGCTGAAAAAGCTAACCTAAGCTGCTGCAAAGGTTGAAGTGTGAGATCTCTTTCCCTTTGTCTTCCTCTTTGGTCTGTGGGCTCTTCAATCCTTGGCTTCTGAAAATTCAGAGGATTTTAATGGTAAGGTTTGGGATTTCATTCTCAGTATTTCCTAGGAGGTAATAAAATGGAGAAGAAAAGGATGAAAAAACAAAACAAAAAACCCTCTGGCACCTGCAGCACTTCCAAGAAGTACTTATTCAAGAAAATGGGTCTAACTATCTAGTAACAGAAACTGTTTTGCTGAAGTACATTCATAAAGTTGATGACAAAATTCAGGAATGAGCTGGGGAGTCAGCTCACTTATTGTAAAGTGACTTCTATAAAGAGAAGCAATTCTCCATCTTGGTACTGTGCCCTGCAAGTGGGTTGAAGGAGGTGTTAAGGACACGTTTCTATGTTTCTGCAAGACCTCAGCTGCTAAGTGTGCCCTGTTACAGGGAGGGTGAGAGTGCTGCTCCGTGTGTTTCTGCCTGCTGTTGACTTGTCCCTCGCTGGGTTCTCCTAGGCACCCCTGTGGCCCAGCGTCATCTGTGAGCTGCAGGGTGGTGTGAGGCTGCACAAGGCCACCGAACGACCACAGTGCCCTGCCCCGCTCAAAGAGCGTGCCCTCTCCCCCTATGAGTTACTTCTGGACGACATTCAGCACAAGAGGTACAACCTTCGGAAGGTGAGTGACTGACCGACTGCAGTCGGTGGACAGTTTTGCAACCACCTGCTCTAACTGCTTGGTTTCTAAACAATACTTGCTGAGACCTCTTCCCCAAAACTTGTTTTAAAGTCTTTCTCAAAGGTACTCCTAGTCCAGAACTGTCTGGAGCTTCCTCTCAGCTCAATATTTGATCACCACGTTTATCCATCCAAACACTTTATTCCCAGTACCATTTTATTTCAGGACTAGCCAGACTTTTATGAAGCTGGATGGTAAACTTGTTCTCCCTTCAGGGCAGCAGCTCCATGAAACAGACCCTTGCCTTCTTATGCTTTTTTCCTCAGACATTTATGTCTTTACAGGCTCCTTGAGCTGTACTGTCTGGCATTTCTGACTAGTTTTTCTTGCCTTTTCAGCTGCTGCGGGATGCATGAAAGTATAAAATCACTTTTGAGTGAGTGCTCTGCTCAGCCTCAGGCAGAGGCCTGTAGGCAGTGTAAACAGGCTACTGCAGGAATTTAGGCAGGGTTAAAAAAAAAAAAAGAAATCCAAACTGCTTCCAGGGGCTGTGATGCTGACTCAAGAGGTAGGGGCTTCCAGCAATGTTGATGGTGCTGAAGATGCCCGGATACAAAAATGACTGAGTGCCTCTGAAGGTTTGTGATGCTGTTCACTTGCTGCAGCTTGAGCTGGGAGTGATGAGCAGATCTAAAACATTGGCATAAGGCTTTGTGGCATTGGCGTGCTTTGCAAACAGACATCTTGGCAGAAGATGAGACAACTCTACTTGTAATAAAGAGCAATATTTTAAAAAGTGTAAAGTTTGCTTACCATGCTAGACATCAGCTTTTTTTCCTCCCCTTGATGGTGCTCCTTGAGAGCAGAGGGTTAACAGCTGCAGCTAAACCACGCACCCTTAAAGAAATTCTCACTTCTCTTGGCTGTGGCTCCAGCCTTCAGAAAAGGCTCTGGCATTTGTTTGGAGACTGATAATTTGTTCAATAAATAAATGGATAGTAACAGAAGGGAGAAAATACATCACAGCTACTTGTGTTTTATTGCAATGCACGA
Organism: Anser anser; assembly: GCF_964211835.1. Taxonomy (NCBI): domain Eukaryota; kingdom Metazoa; phylum Chordata; class Aves; order Anseriformes; family Anatidae; genus Anser; species Anser anser. The sequence goes on from NC_139720.1 coordinate 96,222,957, forward strand.
CAGAATCATTGCACTGTGCAGTACAAAACGATAGCTCCAGGTGGCAGGATGAACTGGCTTTTGATTTCTTTTTCTTCCCGGGGTTGATGAGAAGCACAAGCTTCAATCTGAAGTCCGAATGCTAGAAGAAAGCATGGAGTACTTACTACTTAGGCCTTTGTTTGTGAAAGCTCTTAAGCGAGGATTTCCCCATCTGCAAAGCTACTTTAAGCTTCTGTAGCAAACAGTGGTCTAATTTGCAAATGAATGAAAGCCCAGCTAGTGTGGGAAGCTGTTGTGTTCTACCTGCACTCCCACGTGTTCTCCAGTTGTACACGGGGAGAGTAAATAGCATACCCTTCAAGTATCAATAAGTGAACTAGGCAGCTAGAGGCTTGCATGTACAGCTTGACTTCTTTTCTGCGGTGCTTCCCTCTGCAGCAAGCACCACATCATTCTGTATTTCCCTGTGCCATTTTTATGCCTTCCCCACATTCCCCATTCTCAAATCCTGACTTGAGTTATTCACTGTGCCACTGACTAGAAAGATGTATGAGGAGTAGAGAAAACCTTACTGCTTAAGCATAATTTCTCTTCTTTCAGGTGATCATCGAGCAAAAACGCAGAACCCCCAGTGATGATGTAGCTGCTCCCAAGCCTCACCTAAAACCTGTAGGTGACCTGGTGCTGCATCTAAATCTAAAGAGAGCAAAACAAGATGACTTCGGAGCTGACAGGATGTTTTCTAGGAATATGGAGTTAATGTCTTAGCTACTGGTTTGGGTTTGGGAGAGGCACGTATGAACCATGCTTAAATTTTCGGCAGACCCTCTGCCAACCTACCATGTTAGGACTACGGTAGGTGACAAATCTTCAGAGGAGAAAGATGATCAGTCTCTTTGTTCCTGTTGCTGTTTCTTCCATCTGGAACATTTTGTGGTCCCGAAAATATTCCATATTCCTTGATCAAGCCTTGTCTCTAATCTGAGAGTTGCTAAAAGTATTCTACAGCAAACACATTATCTAAAGCTTCTCACGTGCTTCAAAAAACTAGAAATGAGGTATGGAAAGCAGAAGCGTACAGGGCCTAGCGCCCTCTCTAGCGAGAGGCAGTTGTAAAACAGTGCCATTGCTGGAGATCTGGTTGTCACCACTGGTCTCAATCTTTCTACTGTTTCTTCCTGGTGATATGCTCTACCTGCAGGTGCTGCAGAGGAAGCTGAAAGAGTGCGTGCCACAGGAGTCCAGGTGGCACGAACAGCTCCTGGCAGAAATAAAACAGCCACAGACGCTTCAGCCATCCACAGCAAGGGAAAGCGGGGCCAGGCCCAAAGGTACCTGCTGCAAAGCGACCCATCAAGCATGCAAGTGAAGTCACGGTTGACTAAAAATAATGGACGGCCTTTGAAATGAAAGCCCACTTTTTTTTTTCCCCGTAGCATATAATGCAAGGGAGGTGGGAATGCAAAATTTATGTTGATAAAGGTGATATGGCATAAGAATTTTCCAGAAAATCTGTTTGTGGCGTATTAAGACTTGAAAATGTTTCAACTTACCCTTTTTTAGGGGGTTCAAATTTGTCAGCTAAGTTAGAGAACAGGATTTCAACCATCACCTGAAACTAAAGACTATCTAACAGAACAAATTCAAACCAAATATCAAATTCTGGTACGTGGGTATAAGATTTGTTATTTTCTTGCCACAGCACAATATCTTGTGTGTATTTTTCTTCCCCTCTCCCAACCCTCAGAAATGCCTGTGATGCCTAAAATCGCCTTGAGACCTCCAAGTGATCGTTTCTTAACATTTCAAGATGCCAGTGCAGAGTTTAAAACTGTCAACGCTATAGCACAGCAGCTGGAACCAGAAGTTCAGGTAAGGGTTTAAATGAAGGGACTGGAGAGGTGTAAATAATCTGGTCTAGGCTTTGGATCTGTACACACACACATCCTAGAACATGAGGTTTAAATCTTAGTGTGAGTAATCTTGTCCATCTAAAGTGAATAAACATGACAGTATTAGGTTCACTGAAGTCCTTGCCTCTACAGAAGCTCATGTGATATTTAAACACTTTATTGTGGCATGACTGCAGCCTATAAAAACTAACTTCTGATCTGGTCTCTAAAACTAGGGCTTGCAGAAGTCTTGATATGCATAGGAGTTTGGCCAATATGGGCCAAAACTTCTCCCACTTTACCTCACAGTGAGGCGACTGATGCTAGAAATATTTGCACTTCATGTGATTTATTTTCAGGAAGCAACTTTACTGGTGAATTCCCACTCTTGGGCCTGTGGAGCAACTAAGGCAGTACCATTCTTCCATAAACTGGGATATGTGGTCCTTGTGTTCCTTAACTCCACAGACTGCTTATGAAAAGCTTCACTGCTTGCTTCTGGAATTCAGTCTGAGCGTAGTCGGAAATCCTGTGGAACAGAACTTGAGCCCTAACACATCGTGTCCAGCACAGATGCTCTGGCAAACAAACAGCAGTCTTTCTGTAAACATTAGCCTGGAATACAATTGCTTAACTGAGGAAAACGGATATGAATTAATAAAAGCAGAAAAACGTAGCTATATTTGCACAAGTCTGTGCTACTTGTAGGAATGTTCAGTGTTTGAGGAGCACGTGGTTGGTGTATTACTGTAAGCTGGAAGGACCTTCTTTATGGAGACTGCAATATGATCGAATTGTGTTCCTGCTTCTCTAGAGAAGCTAGAAACAATGCTCTCTAGATACAGCATTGGGTTTGAACTCGGTTACTGGGGTGTAATTTCTTGAACTGTTCTCCAGTGTTGCTATATGTGAGCTGGAGCCAAGAAAATGGCAAGGTACTCTGAAAGCTGTAAAGGAAGAATCTAGTGAAGTTAGTTGGCTCCTGCCTAGATGAAACTAAAATCTGCACTGAACTAAGTGAGGGAGATAACAGATGAATCTGAAATTTCACCAGCTTGACCAGAGCTTCCTTGCTGGGGGGAATTAACTTGTAATTGCCTCTTGGAACACAAAGTTTCTAAATGTACCGCATTTTTTTTCTCCCCTCCACTTCTGACTAAGCCTTGGACTATTTCTAGTCAGTTCTGGGTCCTGGGTTCTGTTTAGCAGCAGTGCTTCTGAGCAAGTGGGCTTGGTCTCTCTTGTATACAGTTTAAGAATACCTTGTCCTCTGATTTACAGGAACCTACTCCCAAGCTGTCTTCCAGCACCCACCTTGCTGCAGCCAAGTCATCAGTAGTGTCCTGCAAGAGCACAGGTCAGTGCCCTTTTTGCTGCAAATCCAGACCGGGAGGTGATAAAGTACAGCCAGAGTCAGTGCCTGCTGGGCTGCCAAAGCCTTAGGTTGGGGCTTACTGTGCTACACATCTCTGCGCACCTAAAGACACTTGACAGGAGAAGCTCCAACACCAAGTAATGAGTTTAGGGAGGTGCACTTAGTCAACTGCAGAGGAATGGTTTTCTGAAGCTTGCATGGCTCCTGCAGCTTCAAAACAATGATAGCGTGTCCCCGAAGGCGTGTAAGTAGAAATCACAGTAAAAGCTAAATGAACATTTTGGATGTTCAAGAAGAAAGTGCACCATGTGATTTTATTAAACTAAATGGTGCTAACTAATGAAGACTCGTCACTCCCTACTGACAACCGTAATTACTGTAACCTCTGCTTTTTGTTATCAGGGCTGATGGAGGTTGAGAGTGGGGGAAAGTAGGCCTTGCTGCTTTCAGAAAGGAGGGGTAGTGCTCTTGAGCAGTCACCTTTTGGGGAGAATATTTATAAGCTGCCAGTCCTTTCTTCCATAATCCAAAACTCTCTCTTCCTGCTCAGGTCTCACTGCATGTCCTCCCGTGAGTGCACCCATGCTAGCAGACATCAAATCTGACTGTTCCCTGAACGCTGGCCAACAGCAGCTGCCTCCTTACAGAGCAAGATCCAAATCCTTAGAGAGTGGCCTTCAAAGCAAGGAACTTGTAAGTGGGGCATATCAGCTGGCAAGCTGTTCTGATACATCTGGTGATGACTCCAGAAGGCACCTTGAACCTTGTGCATGCAGTGATCACGTTATATTGGTTTTATTTAAGCCACATAGCATGCTAAACTTCAGATTAGAAATTGGGATATTTATTGTTTCCTTGGAGATGGTGTAAAAACAAGGATGTATGCTGTAGTGTCCTTGTGGGGTTTTCTTATTGTTCAGTTTGAATGATATGAAAGCGTTCTTCCTCTTATAAGACAAAAATGCAACTTCATTACTTGGAAGTATCTGTGCAGGCTTCCTCAAGCAGCCTGTGGCTGGCAGTGGGACAGTCGTGCATTCTCCATCTCCCCTCTGTCTAGACTTTAATACACTCACGAGCATCCTTTCAGCTGCATTAAGAGGAACCAAGTGGCTGACAACATGTAGATAGCAAAGCATCAGTGACTTCTAAATGTATGTAGTAATGAAGTGACCAGGCTCTAAATGTGGGAGTAATGCTGGGTTTGTGCTCTTCTGTGCCACCTTCTGAATCATGGCTTAGCCCTGTTCTGTGCTGACGGATAAAAGCACTTTTCTTTCCTGGTTGACAACCAAACCGTAGCCCTCATTTGTGCGGGCTGATGGCTCTCTTGGGAAAGATAAGGCAAGAGTGTCACACTGAGGAAAGGGACGCTGTGCCTAGGTGAGGAGGGGCCAGGGTGCCACCTCTGCTGTGCTCTGTGTCACAGGTGAGAAGTCCCAAGAGACTGGCTCTGGAGATGGGATTAACTGTTATGGGGACCGAAGGACCTGCTTCAGGAAGCTGCTTGCGTTGTCTATAAGCTCAAAAACTACAGCAGGGCTCCCTGTAGTGTTCTAGTAGTGACTAGTATTGTCAGTCAACGCGTACTGCCTATCGCTAGCAGAACTGAGTTTTGGGGACAAATGCTGCTGAGCCTCCTGGGACCCAATTTTGAGGATGACTTCCCCAAATATGTGTGCCTTCAGCTTTCTCTGATGCTTGACCTCCTGTCTTTGGATAGGACTGTCACCTTCCTAGTACGTGGCCGTCACCAACCATTGCTGAACTGATTGGAACCAGATATGCAACAAGAGTGCTGGAAGGGGAAGGCCAAGGAGGCAGTGATGGTGTCTCTTCAAGAGGAAAGGTAAGTTTCTTCTCCTTGTTGTTGTGCTGTCTGTGCCTTTGCAAAAGCTAGCGGGCTGCATGTCCCTCAGTGCTGAACTGCTGAGGTGCTTTCTGCCTCAGTTTATCCTGTTCATGCAGCTGTTCTGAGTTTGGCCCATGGCTGCACAAAATCTTTTAATAGAATCATAGAATCATAGAATATCCTGAGTTGGAAGGGACCCTTAAGGATCATCAAGTCCAACTCTTGATACCGCACAGGTCTACCCAAAAGTTCAGACCATGTGACTAAGTGCACAGTCCAATCTCTTCTTAAATTCAGACAGGCTCGGTGCAGTGACCACTTCCCTGGGGAGCCTGTTCCAGTGTGCAACCACCCTCTCTGTGAAGAACCCCCTCCTGATGTCGAGCCTAAATTTCCCCTGCCTCAGCTTAACCCCGTTCCCGCGGGTCCTGTCACTGGTGTTAATGGAGAAAAGGTCTCCTGCCTCCCGACACCCCCTTACGAGGAAGCTGTAGACTGTGATGAGGTCTCCCCTCAGCCTCCTCTTCTCCAGGCTGAACAGGCCCAGTGACCTCAGCCGTTCCTCGTACGTCTTCCCCTCCAGGCCTTTCACCATACAGCACAATACTTGTGCTGTGATGACTTCTAATCAAACATATGCTGTGTAAGTTGCCTAGGAAATAACCCAGCCGTTGCTAATACTTCCTGACTGTTACTTCCATGCTGGCAGAACTGTTCCTGTTGGCCAGCTCTAAAATCACAAGGATATTGACTGGGATTTGGTATACGGTGAAGCAAAGGCTGTTAACTCCCACAGCTGAGTTGTGCTGATGTGAACCACCTTGCTGAGCAGTGGATGCAAAGGCTGGGGAGATGAGGGGGCAGGGAGCAACCTGCAGCACAGGACCGATGGCTGGGCATTTGTTTATTCATCCAGTCTGCTCTAGAGGGCTTGTTCCACCAAGCCCCTCTAGAGCAGATGTCTTCAGTGCAAGCCCTTTGCGACGCAGATGTGAAGACGTTCATGCTGCTTGTTTTGGGGATCAGCTTCTTGCCCTCACTTTATTTAGCAGACAGTTCTGCTAGTACAGCTCTGATACTTCCCCACCCTCTTTATCTCGTGCTCCTGGATCCGTTTTCTCCTCACCTTACTCACCGACCCTGCTTTAACTTGCCTCTCTCTGCCTATGCTAAAATGGCTCTCTTACCCCCTTTGTGTTCTTGCTGCTGAAGTTTTTTTAGCTTTCTCAAGCTCTGTTTCTCAAGATAATATCACTTCTGACTGCCAGCTGTGTATGAATGTTCTTTTTTATAAAGTTCAAGCGACTCATCAGCTTCCTTATGACTCATTTTTTTTTTTGCTTCAGGATTGGATTCAAAGTTGCCCTGACTTAATCTCTTTGGGATTGCTGCAGTCTACCTCAAAGAATGTCTCTCTTCTTCCCTCTCTTAACTAGCTACTGTTACACTCTTGCACAATACAGCTATTGTTTGTTCAAGAGCCTTTTTTTAAACTCCTGTTGTCTGGCAGCTGCCCTAAACCTCTGCATCATAAAAACACAGGCTTACAAATAAGGCTTTTTTTGGCCTTTTTAGCCTTTAATTCCTGTCTTTCTGCTATCCTTCATTGGATCTCTATTATTGTATGTGGATCTAAAGCCTTTAGAAGGTTAGTTTATATGCTTGCTCCTTGGCAGGCAGTGGATGCTGCTGGTAGGAAGATATTTCCAGTTGGCATTCACAAATAACTTTCTATTCCACAGATCTGTTTCAGCTGCCGTAAGCAGATGTTTCTTAAGTGGCCTTACAGCTGTTACCTCTGCAGCAGGTGAGCTGTTACAAAAGGGCTGAATGAGGAGGGAGAAGAGTGAAAGAACAGTACTGCAATACTCAGTATTCAAACAGTTGTAGCACTTGGATGGGAATGGGTTCCCTAGCCTTGCAGTTTTGCCTTACTACACAAGCCCGGCTGAAGTGTCTACAGCTGCAGAGGAGATGGAAAAACTTGCCTCTGAAGTGGTATCAATACTAACTTGTAGTATCAAGCTAGCAATAACCGAATTTACTGTGCTATCAGTAGACTTGATTCTTCTCAGCAATTACTCCATTTTGCTCTGTAGGTTGCATTTTACCTCAGTCAAGGGCTTGAGAGGTTCTGGGAGAGGCTTTTCAGCAGAATCTTCTGTTTAGGACTGGAAAAGCAGACTCTAGACCTTGTGACTGGGAAAGAAGTTGGACCCACTAGTATCCACTTATTTGTTAGTTTTTCTCATGGGAGAGAATAATTTCAGGCTTACTTAAATCTATTTGAAGCAGCAGCAAAGCACTGAATTGGTTACAAGTAAACCTCTGGGAGTTTAGTAACTGGTGTTGGTGCTTGGTGAAAAGCAGTGGGTACTTGCAGATAAAGCCTTCAAGCTATGAATGCTGATGCGCTTCAGCTGACTAAAACTGCCATAAATAGGAGGGCTGGAAAACTGAACGGGGAGTTCTAGACTTGTTCGCTTTGCCATCAAGTGATTGTGCCACAATCACGTTAAGGCTTCTTTGGGAAAGTCACCCTTAGCTACAGCATTGGTATCTGCTGAGCTTTACTCAAATGATAACGTTGGGAATTTTTTTTCTCCTAGTGTCATCTGCTGTGACTGCTGCATCAAGGCAAGTCTAGTCTTTACAACAGCAAATCTTTTTTTTTCTGTTTTTTTCTGCACCTCACCTAGTCATAGGAAACTTTCCTTCACCTCACTGATACCTCAAATCTACCCTCTAGCTTTTTTTCTAAGAAAAGGAAAGAGGCCATAATACAAGGTACAAAAGCAGCCAGGAAAGACAGACTATTCAGCTGAAACAGCTCTGGCTCCTCTTTCTTTGATCCTGTGTAAAGTGGTTGGGATTACTCTGTGCTCTATTTATACAAGGGTCAGGGAGTTCACTGCATTAATGTTTATCTTGTAAGTGCAGTAATAAATCAACTACATGCCATGCAAATTTTCTTGCTAAGGAGGAGGATTTCCTTGAGAACTCGGGTGACTTGTGCTGTGATTGTAGATGTCCGTGCCCTTCAGAATGTGTGTTCATCTCCCACTCCACTTCTTAAAACTTGTGAGACTCTCCAGAGAGGAAGACCCAGCTACTCAAGAGAGGAAGAACTCAGAGCTGCTGCATGAAGTAGAGCACTGGGAGAGTTGTAGGTAAGGTGGGACAGATATGGTTTCACCTTGAAAGGTGGTACCTGTTACTTGTATATGCAAATCAACAAACATGATAGCAACTGCTCGATGTAGTCCTGTGCTGGTCAGCTGAATGTTATGCTGGATGATTCATCTAGCTACTGGTCTAAATGGACCTACAGTTCTCTGAAAGCATTGTGGGTTGTAGATGACCAAATGGGAGGATGTGTAGGTGCTGTGAAATCCATTTTACTTTTTAGCTGTCAGGTTGCCAACTGATTCAGGGGTGTCCATGTTAGCTAAGACAAAATTACTCCTGATAGCTTCATTTATATGAGAATTTCCAGACTCCATTACATTCTATATCCATAACAGCTGTGGGCATGTTACTACAACTCAGCAGTAGCCTCTATCCCTAGAACTACAAATATGCGAATGGTCTCAGGTATAACTGACTGAAGGGTAATGCAACAAATGGTTTCCTGAGTCCTCCCATACACATACAGATACCCTGTCCTTTTTGTCCCTGGAAAGGGAATTATTGCAAAGCAAGCTTCTGACAGGTCTGAGTGGAAAAGGCAGACCCTGTGAGTGTAAGGGTAATATCTAGGACTGGAAACATACCTTCTGTTCTCTTCTTTCCAAATATGTTTGTATATATTCTACTGGGTGAACAGGTATCTTTTCCCTCTGAAACTGTTCTTTAATGTAACTAAAATAGCCACAGTGGTTTCTGGTTCAAATGACTGCACCTCAGTGACCAAAACTCGAGGCAGTATTCACTACTGACATTATCACTGGCAGTCCTTTGCAGGTGCTGCAGAAGAGGTCTGAGTGATGGCATTACTGCCAGCCTTCCAGATGTCAAAGAAACATCCTACAGCACATGCTGTAAGGATTCAGTCATAACCTTGGATCAACCACAGATATCCGTTAGCCCTTTAGCTGAAATGCTGTGTTAGTCAACAGAGAGGTGTCAGTAAATGAAGCTGCTCTGGTGCTTAGTAGCTTCCCCAGGAGGGTGTTGACTGCCCCATTGAACTCGTGTATAATCACTTAACGTTGGATCAGGCCTGGGGGAAGGGTAGAAAAGCTCTGTACCCTCTAACAGATACCCAGGTCAGTTTTCCTGTTGTTTTTTTCCCCTTTCCTGCTCCAGCGTGCCTGTTATTTTGGAGCCCCGTTGCCTAGCACGGCCTCTGTGCTGTTACTCGAGGACCATGGCAGACTGGCTGACTGCAGACATCTGCACTCAGTGTGAGCATTATCTGCTGAACGTGGCTTCCAACCAACAGCAGAACATCCCACTCAGGAGAATTTCCCAGTCTTGGACTAAACTGGAATGACTCTGCCATACATTTCTCCTGTCACTTGTTCTGTACCTGAATAATTTAAACAGCTTTATGCACTTTCTGACATAAAGGCCCGAATAAAAGACTTCCCTGCTGTTTAGTCTAAGCAGGAAGCGCAGTTAGTATTTATGTATTGTGAAGTATTATAAAACATTGTGGTTTTTAGAACTGTTTTAATTCTTTTATGTGTCTTTGGGGAAAATAAATGTTGAAGCACTATCACGCCTCTAGCACTTCCTCCTTTGCACCTGCAGTTGTCATTTTGTGGCACTGTTTGCATTCCTTGCTAAGCCGACTTTGCCCTATGCCATGAATATAGGGAAACTTTTAAGCTAAAACCTCTATTTCATTTTGCAGACACTTATTCTTCCCCGATAACTCACTGCAAAGCACCTGAACTCACTGCTGTGATGAATGTAACACTAGTGAAGGCTGTCAGGCAGCCTGCTCCATCTGTTTGCTCAGGAATTGCTCTTGATTTCTTTCTTGTGTGTGTGTGCTAGCTGTGCTTTGCCAGCAGAGCTCTTCATGGCACTAGTCTATCCCAGTGCCATCATCACCTGAGGGAGGGTGGCTGTTTTCTAGGGAATCTTGGTTTTTGTATTGGTCTACAGCTTTGCCCTAAGCTAAACTGGACTATTGCAACCTGTGTGACACTGGAACAATAAAGAACGTTTTGGTAAATTCTTTGTGTGGTTAAAACCAGAAATGAGATGCTTTGATAGTATGTCTGCTTCTCCCCAGGAATTGCCTATATGGAAGGGGTGTAGGTGCTCTGATTTGTCTTCCACAGAATTCTCTGTGGTGTGGTGCGCAGGGCCTGGATAGACAGTGCTGAAGGATACAATGGACTTGTAGCTGGAATGAGTCATACTGAAGAAAATACTGACTGCAAAGGGAAGTGAAGAGCCAGTTTCCCCAGAGAGTGGAGAAGGGAAGAAAGGCATGTTTAAGCTGAACTCAAGGTGTGCCTCAAAACTGCCAGAAGGGTCAATATCTCCAACTGACTTGTGCTAGCCTAACTCTGCTTCCTCTAAATTGCCTGTCTGCAAGCTGATGCCTACATGCACGTTTGGGCAAGCTCTGCAAGTCAGTGAGTGCAGGGAGGCTGAAGCTTTTGCTTCCTTTTGGAGCAAGTTCAAGTGTTCTTCCTTCAGTCAATTAGGAGGGGTGCAGCCTGCCTGCCTGCCTGGGTCCTCTACTGTATGTGCTAATTGCTGGTGCTGCTGGGAGGCACATCCATATCAGGCAGGTGGGCTCCTTGCAGGCTGCAGGGAATGGCAGCCAAGCCACAGCTGTGCTTGCTGGCGAGATGGGCACACAGAGTGGGGCCAGGGGCATGAGGTGCTCTTGGATTCCTGCTGGGTGAGGTAGTACAGACAGAGCAAGAAAGGAGCTGAGATCAGCCTGTCTTGAGTAATCTGCAAGCCCAAAGAGCCTCTCAGAGCCTAGGTACAGTAGTATGGGGAAAAAGGTATCTGTATTATGCTGATGTCGATGATTTATCAGGATAGCAAAGGCAGCTCTAGGTTCTGTCTATTGTTGGTCTTTTTTTTTTTTTTTTAACTACTGTGTGACCCACAAGTGGTGTGAAATATCCTCACAGCAGATCAAAAAGTCAGAGGAGGAGGTAGGATGATGCTAAGGGGCAGCTTGCCTCCACTGCTTATCCCTGATCTAGCAAGCTGTCTACTCTAGTGCTTGTTGGCCTCTGAGCAGGCCAGTAAAACCTCTGTCCCCTGTACTGGAGTGATCTCTAGACTTCCTTGAACTTTAGCTTTCAACCATTGCTCCTGATCATGGCAAGGCTTGATAGCTTGTGGGGGTAGGTTTACTAGAAATGTACTAGAAATTTGGCTGTTCAGCCACAGCCAAAGGAGCCTGTCCATCTCCTCTTGCCTTCATTTCCCTGGACAAGGAGAGCCCTTTGGAGGGAACAGAGGCCAGGCCTTACCTGGGAGCCATGGAGCACGGGGTGGAGTGGGTGCAGGGAGCCTGAAGCCAGAGCTGGAGCCTCCCAGGTGGAACTGGTCTGGGACCAAGCCTTAAGGCACAAAGAGCAGCACCTTTGGGGGAGGTGGAGGTGGCTGTGCAAAACCTGTTCTGTTCAGGTTTGGAGGAAAGCATTCCCTCTGCAAGGATGCAGCAGGATTTGATCTGTCTTCTAGTCTTTTCCTGGCTCCTCTCACTATACTGACCAGAGCTTTCCCTGCTCACAGTTAACTGATCCTAGTGGTTTGTGTTACGTACTGGTGAAACTTACCTTTGGGAGTTGGGGGCCTCTTGGTATCCTCACACAACTGCAGGAAGTGTTTTGTGTCCAGGCTCTGGCCTTAGGTCCCTTCACCCAGGCCCAGCTGCAGTCTTCAGTGCTATCCCAGTAGTGAATCATGACTGAAATGTGGGCAAAAAAGTCTAATTACTACAACCAGTAATAGCGGGAAGCCCTTTTTTAAGGGATAAAGTGTAATTGTACACTGAATACAGCCACCCCGGGCTGGCGGCTCCCCCGGGCCCGGCAGGGGGCAGCCACGGGCCGCGGCGGGGCTGGGCCCGGCCCCGGGGCTGGCGCCGGTGGAGCTGCCCCGGGACCGGGCGGTGCTCGGTGTACGGCCGCCTGGCTTCGTCCCCGGCCCGGTGTTGGACGTTTTCTGGAAAGTAAAGGATATATTTGTTATATGTAAACGGCCTCTTTGTTTTCTTTGTCACTGCTGGGTGAGGCAGCGGGAGGCGAGGGGTGGTTGGGCTGAGGGGTGACAGGGTGTGACACGCACAGGTGTGCAAGGCCAAAGAGCAGGGAAGGAGATAGCTGAACAAAAAGGAGGTTTTAGGTGTTGGCGAGCCAGCAGGAGAGGCCTTACTGCAGTAACTCTGTGTGGATTTCAACATCTTTTTCTGTTTGATGCTATAAACCATCTGGGAAAACACAGTGACTGACCCTTGTGGAAAATAGGCACAAACCCACTTTAATAACCTCACCTGGTGAGCCAGGGCCAGCTACTTCTCCTTCAAATGAAAGGTTGTTTTCAGTGGGCTTTTGCCCTGTGTTCAATTTAGACCTGCTTAATTTTTTCCTTCTCTTATTAACGTTAGGGGTGACATTTTATATCTGAAGTAAAACTGTGGATATAGTGTTGGACAGAATTAAATTTAAAAAAATAAATTAGCCAAACTGGGGAAAGGGTCTGGAAGAAACAGGAGGCCATTCAATAAGGGTGTGTGGAAAGTCTTACACTTCAGCAGCAATGTGAGCTCCACAAAGACCGACGAGGGAGTGGTGGGTTAACCAGCACTTCTTCAGAAAAAGGATCAAAAGCTGAATGCAAGTCGGCTATGTCATGGTGTTGAGGTGATGGAAAATGAGAAGAGATGTGGAGTAATTGGATCCAGCCCAGAGGAGAGCAGGGAGAACAACCGGAAGCCTAGAAACTATTACCTGCCAGGAAAGCTTGAAAGGACTGAAATTCCCCATCCCAAAGGAGGAGAGAACTGAAGTCTTTAAGCACATAAAAGGACACAATCTTTACTCCTTGTCTGTGATGGAAAAGGAGAAAGAAAAAAAAAAAAAGGCTTAAATCACAGCAGGAAAGACTCAATTTAGATGTTAGGAAAAACTTTCTAATGACAGGGATAATAAAGAATAGACTGCCTGGGGAGTGGAGAGCTTTAAGATCAAGTTAGGCAACATCTGTCAGGGATGCCCGAGGTTTAGGTGATGCTGCCTTGGGTTAGAGGGATGGACTGGTCTGACCTTTTGAGGTCCCTTTCAGCCCTAATTTTTCAGTGGTTCTGCGGGCCGACATTAATCTTCTTAATGGTATTTAAACAGTCAGCAGCTTCTCTTAAGTAACTGCTAGCAAGTCTCTTCTCTTGCCTGCGGTTTAAAATTAGCTTAATTTCCATGCATCACTTTCACCCTCCAGCTCCTGAGTCCTGCACAGCCAACCAGCAGCTGAATTCCTTGACTGCCTGTCAGTACCTTGCTTGTGGCTCTGTAAATATCCAAAAAGAAGAAGAAGGGATAGAAATAATGAATATAGGTGGCTGTCTTCAGCGGGAGGGCGGCCTCCTTTTATGCCTTTTTATGTAGGAGATAGTCCCCTTTCTTGTAACAGCCTAAACTTGCGTACATTTGTTTCAGTGCCTGCCCTGCACCCCAGCCACCTGCTTTTCCACCCCACTGCAGCTTTCTGGGGGAGCTTCTTGTGCCCCACTCTGCCACTGTGTGAGGAAAGAGCCACCTCTAGCAAAGGTTGGCCTCTTCCTTGCTGCCAGTTTGTCATAGGGCAAGTGGATTGTTCAAGCCCAGAAGCTACGCAACGTGTGTGGGCACTCATACATAACAATGCTAAGGTGTGTAACAGCAGGCGTTGGCATTAATACATTGTCCACAGGTGATCTCTGCTCAAATGGCACAAAGCCTAGAAAAAGTGAGGCTGTGGTGTGGGGTTGGCCCTGGGTCTGGGAGCATATCCTTCCATCCCTTGAAACTACAAATGAAGGTGAGTTGAGTTTTTCATCTGCTAGCAATGGAGTGAGGATTGGGGAGAAAATGGCAAGGCTCTGCAATCCTTGTCTAGTGGGCCCAATTCTTGGAAATCAGATGAGTTGGTGAGTGTGTCTTGGAGACAGACGTGTTTGCAAACTTGTTAGTTATTTGCTTAAAACAGAAAAGATGGTGTTTCCATAGCTGGGAAAAACTGCTTCTAACAAAAGGGGGAACCACAAGTATCTTATCTGCCCACAGAGAAGCAGTCACAGCTTTCTACCACTAATCTTCTGCAGTGGTTTTAACCAGCTGAGATAATTGTGGGGCAGATATGCAGGCCTCCCCATTCTCTTTTGTTAACAGACAAGAGCTGTGCTATCTCTCGGTGACTGTTAAGTATTAAGAGTGTTATTTTATATGTGGGAGTAATGTACAAAGAAGCAAAGTGGCCACCGCAGTAGCAGGTTGGAACACAGGGTCTTTCACTCTCAGCCCTGAGCACCTTCTTCCAGACTGTGTTGCCAGCTCGGAGACTTGGGGGCTTGTTATTTATATGCATAATAAAACACCACCTGAATGCAGCTGGAATCCTACCTTTGAGCACCATTAACACTCCAGTGACTTCATTTACAGTTATTTCACTTTGCCTCTCTTGGAATGAGAGTTTCAGGTGTGCTCTCCTTTAAAAAAAATACTGTGAAATATGCATATTTTACAGTAGGTTGTGTTTTTGTAGAGTCTACCCAGACTATATAATAGCCACTCTGTGCACAAATTGTACAGTCAGTTCCACTATCAGAACTATGACAGTTTGAAGCAGACTTTCTAAACGAGACCTCAAATTTTTAAGACACTTTTAGGAACAATACAAATACAGTAAGCTCCTAAGTTCCTCACGAGTTAAGGGTGAAGCAAGCTTATTCTGCTGTGGCTTGGGAAAGCTTTTTAAAGCTTTTTTTTTAAGTGCTATAAAATTCATAAGCCTTCTTGAGGTATTCTGAACACTGCTGTCTTCCAGGATTTGGGGGTAGGACGAGATTAGTCCCCCAAATGCAAGTTTATTTGAATGAAGTAATTTATATAAAGCGCAGTGGGATATTTCATGGGAAGAGGAAATCAGGGCCTTTTTTATTTTCTGACCAGACATCATCACCTGGGGAACCTCGGTCCATTTCAGCCGAGCACCCTGTGTTTTTGGGTGCTGCAGACTCAGAGGTTTTCTGTCTGAGCGTTGCTGCCAGCTGCAGCGAGCTCGATCTCTGCGTAGCTCCAGAGCTGGAGCCAGACTGCACGCTAACACAGAATGGCTGCAGGCCTTTTTGGTGTTTTTACTCTGTGGAGTTTTTATGAGACCATATCTGTCAAACGTATGTGTGAAGATAAATCAAACAAGCACAGCCACGGCTATTAAATAAATGTGAAATCTGAGTGGCTTCCACCAGCCTCTCAGTCCCTCCCCCCTAGCTGCCGTGTGTGCTGAGTGTTTTACAGAAACAGGAGGGTGAGGGACGGCTGGTTATGGGAAACGGAAAGCAGAGGGGAGGCAGCTCCTGGGGAAGGGGCTGACTTCTTTGCAGGGGGAAGCAGAGCTATGAGATGGGTTTGGGGCTCATGCTGCCAAAAGATTTGCGTCTGGAAAGAGCTCGTTTGGGATTTTTTATGACTTTTGAAGAGTTAGGGGCTCAAAGCATTCCATCAGGAATGTGGTCTGACTGCTCTCATGACATCCAAACTGCAGTGAGGATGGGTACTCAGCAGAGGAGGGAGGAAGGTTCTCCAAGAAGTGTGATCAGTTGGCAGTCTCAGACCATGTGTGGGCACCATGAAGTAGCTGTGCAGTGAATACCGAAGCCTGAGAAGGACACCCACCTTCTACATGCCTCACAGACTGTCCTCTCCTGTGGAATAAAATTTTCTTGACCTGATCTCCACTCAGTTTTTCTCCTGTTCCTTAAACTGTCCTTCCCCCAGGAGAAGGGTGGTCCTTCCAAGGTCAGGGTTGAGGCTGCTGACAGGTCAGGGAGGGCAAGGTCAGGCTTGAAGCTGACTGTCTGTACCAAAGCTGTCCCACATAGGGAGAGGGCCTTGCAGTTTCCAAAGCCATCAATCTCCTCCCCACTTTCACCAGCTATTCACCTCTCCCAGTTTTAAGTGGAAGAAAATACAGCCAAGCTCTTCAAGCCCTTGTGTCGCGCCTCTGGGAGCTGCATTCTTGCCCTCGAGTGGTCAGTCAGTGAAACAGAATAGCCAATATATCACTCACAGCATCTTTATTTGAGGCTTGAATCTGGATCAACGTATCTGAAGGCTACTGTAACTGGGAAATGATTCTTCTGATTTCTGACAATGGGTCCTCTTCTGCCACTGAGGAAGCATTTGTCATTTCCCCCTGGCTGCGCTAGGGTTTGGCTGAACGTGCTTATTTACCCCAGCGCTTTGTACACAGGGGGAGTGTGTCCTCGGGGAGGAGATGGGGGCTGACATGAGCCAAGGCTAACAAATCACACAGTAATGCAGCATGCTATGCTTGTGCCCCAGGTGAAACAGGAGGGCAGCGCCGTGATGTGCTCTGGACACGGCCTGTAAGGCAGGAGCAGGGGACAGGGGGTATTTGACCTGGGTCCTATGTACGTGAAACCATTGTACCTCTGTCAGATTGCAGTGCTGGTTTCTGCTGGCAGAGGATTTGACCCCAGTATAGTCTGCTATGCGTAGTGTGTCATGAAGTCTCCTGGACGTTGTGGTCTACGTCTATCACCAGCGTTCAGTTGAAAGAAAATAAATATCAGAGGTGTTTTTTGCCAGTAAAAACATAAAAGGAAAGAGAAGGCTACTGTACTACCATTTCTGCTGAGTTGCTAATGCAAGGCCAAAAGATTGTTAGTAATAATTAGTAATGAATGTGAGGCTGCTGTTGAACAAATGATCGATTAACCCCTGGAAGGCCAGGAAAACACTTAGGACCAATCTTTCCTTGAAGGCAAGTCATTCAGATTGAACTGGATGGGCTTATAGGGCCAGGTTGCTCAGCTGATGTCTGTTCTTAGTTGACGTGCTGGCATCATTACCTTCAATGAAATCTGAATCAGACAATTTAGGTAAGCTGAAAAAATCTTATCCTAAGTTTTCTGTTGATTGTGATTAATGTTAAATATTTAAGGGGCTAGCTTTTCATTCAGTATTGGGGATAGTTTTGTGGTCTTTTTTTTTTTTTTCCTGTTAATTTTGGAAATGCAATTCCATTTACAGTGGAAATGCAATTCCATTTACAAGTGCAGGTGTTTCATGGAACAGAAGTAACACGATGGTGAACCCAGCCCAGGATAACTTTTAATTCTCTGGCCCTCCATTTATTCTGCCTCTCTCTGCTTGTGGTCACCAGTAATCTTCTGTTTACATTCCCGCCCTGTAACCAGCAGCAGAACCTTGTTAAGATCACTCTAGGGGTGTAGATTGGCTTCGACATGTAATGTTTTGAGGAAAAAAACAAACAAAACCCTCCCACTGAGATCTGCAGCATGCGCTAAGGTGCTCACAACATTGGCGCTTGCCTTGGGTGCCAGACTTGCAGCCTTTCCCTCTGCTTTGGCCAGAGGAGACAGGCGCTGGTCACCGGGCAAGCGTGAAACCAAACCACAATTTTCTCACCTCCCATGGGCATCAACCTCTGCTCCTGTCACCGCTGGCAGTTGTGACTGCGGGGAGCCTCCTTTTGCAGCAGCAAGAGCTGTTTCCCCACCAACAGCATCGGGAGCAGCAAGCCCTACTTTCCAGGGCTTCCAGTGCTCTCGGGTCAGGTCTGGCCTGGCCTCCTTTGCCTCCCCGTGACAGGGGAAGTCTGGGCAGGCCCTTGCTGCTCCTCAGATGTGCAAAAAGATCCAAGGCACTCACTGCAGACAAGTGACTGCAAGGGGAGAAAGCGCAAAGGGTTAAGGGTGCGTTAGGAGAGCAGGCTGAGGAAGGGCAAGGAGAAACACCTTGGCTACCTGCCCCCCTGAATGCTCTTAGCAAGGCCCTCCGTTTCAGGCGGACCCTTCCCAGCCCTCTCCCTCAGCCAGCCTCCCCCAGAGGAGGCTCTGACGGCCGCCAGATCTCTGCTCCCCCTCCAGATCCCCGAGGCAGGACACTTAGGTCATTCCTGTCAGCTCTCCAGCCTGTTCTTCAAGCTCTCCCCTCACAGAGGCTTCACAGCTGGATACTTTATGCATTTCTTCCATCTATTTGCCCTAATAGTTTCATAACATCAGGCCTGAATCTTTCTTACTGCAGTTTAAGCCTGTTACTGTATCCTAACCTCGCCGTTATAGGCAGGTAAAACTGACCAGTGCCTTTCTCCTGTTGCAGCAATCTGTCATGAACTTGCAGACTTGTTGTGCTTCTCCTTGGTCTTCTTTTCTTAAGGCTAAACTTCAACAATTCTTTCAGATTTTCCCCCAAGATCATGTTCTCTAGACATCTGATTATTTTTTTTTTTTCTTTTTTTTTCCCCCTCTGGACTGTATCTAATTAGCCTACATCTTTTTTTGGCTCTTCCAAGAGTATGGCACTGATGACAAACAGTTTGGTTTTTAATCGCCTCTAAACCTCAGCTCCAGTAGTTCCATATCCATATTTGTGCAGCCAGTTATTCTTCAGTGTGGAGTCTTGCATGGATTCCTACTGTGTCCTTTCTTTTTTTTCCCTGACTGTTTCTCTAATTCATCAAGCTGTTTTTTAGAAACTCTGTTCCTGCCTTCAGTGTACTTGCAGAGCCTTCCAGCTTTGGACATCCTGCAAATTTAATCATCTTTCTTCTCGTTCAAAGTCCAAGTCTCTGGCTGACTGGAGTCAGCCAGAGAGAGAAACCTGTGGATCTCTCTTCAATGTGCTCCTGTATTTGGAGAGCCAAGTCTTGTTCAAAACCTTTCTCGGTACCAGTGCTGCGTCTGCTCTGCAGTAGATAGACCACACATTCCTTGCTGGTTTAAGAGGATTTCATGCAAGCCAGTGTCAAAGAACTTAACTCAAGTAAAGATACTGACATCTGCTTCTTCTTACCAGCCTGTGAGATCTGTCTCCTTGTTTTAAAAGGAAATTAGATGGGTTTGTCAAGACTAGACTGTGAAGCTAATATTGGTTGTTACCCATCCCATTACATTCCAGTTCCTTACAAATAGCTTTTTTTTTTCATTACTCATTCCAGAATTTTTCCTGTAATTAAAATTAACTTCATTGGCCTATAATTTCCCAGTTTCATTTTTTTTTTTCCAAAGACTTTCTGATTTGGGCTGTCCTTGCTTTTGCTATGCTTGTATACTAATTCTCAGTAAGCTAGCCCGGATTCCACTCTCTATACACAACCTCCTTCTTCTGCCTGAGTTTAACAGCAGCCAGTCTAGTCAAGCTGGTCTTTTCTTGTGCTCCTTTTCCTGTCTCTGAAATGGTGTAGACCTTGCTGCCTTCCTGTCCCAGGAACCTACTGGGTGCAAAAATCTCCCGTTACTATCAAAGCCTGGGCTGTGGTTGGAATCCGCTGTTGCTTCCTGGCTTGTTGGTTTGCAGGAGGCCTGTTGTTGTGACGAGGCCTACATCTGGTGACCTGTAGGCCATCCTATGCAGTTGATACCCATGTTTTCTCCTTGAACTATATTAATTATAGCATTTCATCTGGCAGATCTTCTGGGTGAGGATTACCCCTGAGCTGAGCCACCCACCTCAGCGCTATCATTACTTTTTTTGTTTTATTTTGTCTTGTTAGAAATGCATGAATGAGATGGTCACGTCCGCAGCAATGCCCAGCAGCTATCCATTGCAGCTACTCTGGAAGAGATGGAATTGATAGCGAGCACCACTGGCAAACCAGTTCCTCCCTTGCAATTACTTTTCTTAGCCTTTGAAGCGAAGGCTAGATCTGCATCGCTGTACTGGCAATGAAGTCCTAACTCAGGCCATCTTTGCATAATGTTTGCTCAGGTGTGATGTTGGAAGTGAAATCATCGCTGCCCCTTTTCCAGAAAAAATAGTCATTATTTGCCACATTTAATTAAGTTTTCTCCTCCATTCACACCCCCTCCCCCATCCAGCTCTGAAGTTAGTTTTATAGTTTCCTCTCAGCCTTCTCCTTTGATCCTAAAGTAGCTGTCACCTCAGTACCTACAGCCATTCCTTTCTCACCTTGGCCAGCATAAAATGTGTTTGTGTGTTAATGGCTTTCTCCTCGGGGGCTGCTGACTCTCTTTACTAGTCAGCTGGATGCTAGATGAAATCATTCCCCCTGCTGTTGCAAGTATGTCACATATATATTTCCCCGCCTGTGCTTTATGTTCCGTCCCAAATTCGCTCATAGGAAATGACTCTGTTTTAGTTCATTTTGTTTTGGAAAGTGAATCTGTTGCCAGGGGAATGCAAGAGGTTTCCAGGCACGGGGTCCAGGTTTGGTGCAGGAAGGTGCTGCGCAGACCTTGCCACACACAGCCTGCTGCAACTCCTCGCTCTTGCTCTGCGAGGAATTATTCCCTCCTCAGCACCGGCCATGCTCAAACAAAAGTGTCCTAAGTTGTGTCAGATCTCTGCCTTGGTTGGCTGGGCATGTGACCTCCTCTCTCTACCTCGTCTGATTTGTGTCAGCTAACTTGCCCTGGACAAGAACTGAGGCTTGAGCTCCTTAGCTGTGGTATTGAGATCCACACAGGATCCATCTCACGGGAATGGTGTACCAAGAGGGCTAATGGGGGACAGGGCTGATGTGGGAAGAGTCTGGAAGAGCAAATCTAGAAGGGAGGAGTGACAGTGTGAGTGAAATGCCAGCAAAGAGATGTGTGCAGCTAGATGCAGGGACCTCAGCATGCTCCCACGCTGCTCCTCAGAGGTGAAACTTTAAGCCCCTGTAATCAGTGACAGATGCCGGCTGCTGAACCAGAACCAGGAGAGGGAAGCGAAGATGAGGGTCATGCAGAAACGTGTGTTAGGCGTGTGAGGAACGATTGCAGATTATAGTCTCCAAAATGAACAAATGTTGTTCACTAACATTTGCTGAAGATTAACTTTTCTTTTAAACGACCCCCCCATTTGCAGAAGAGGTCTGGAGAAAAGGTCTGTGATTTCTTGTTCTCTTTATTTCTTGGCATATTGCTCTGTGAGTAAGCTTATTAAATCTTACTTCTGCAGATCATTTTCAAATTTATGCTTACATTATGACCAAAAAAAAAAAAAGGAAGGAAAAAGATACCTCCATCCAAAAAAATGGCTGGCAGAGGATGAAAAGAAGTCTGCTTTGGAAATGAACGCTGTCTCTCCCTCTCTAATTCATATGCACACATAGCCTTGGTGGGCAGACCACTGCTGATCAAGGTTACTAACAAAAGTTAAGGCCAAATCTGGAACAAGGGAGAACTCTGAGTAGAAACAGCTCAGCAGATGCACATTTATTTATTACATTCACTGCAGCAGCAAAGAAAAAAAAAAACAAAACACAAAACAAAAATATTTCTTGTGCCTGCATCTGATTTGCCTGCAATGACCTCTCTTTCCTTCAAGCCAAGTCCTTTCTTTCTGCAGATCTCCATGTATGGTTGGCATTCCACAATTAGGGAGGCATCAATAAATCAGTGACAGGCAAGCAGGGACTTCAGCCTTCCCTAGAGTTTGCACTGCCAAAAGTTCATCTCTGAGTGCTCCCTCTTCATTGCGAGCAGCAGTCAGCATGCCTGGGGTTTGCGAGCTGGAGCAGCATGGGCCCGAAGCCGGCCAAGCTCTGGAGCTGGAATCGGAGGGGGTGGGGACACGGATCACATTGGGTTGAGCTGAACACTGTTAGATATTGGGCTGCGCCGTGAGCCAAGAACTTGGGTGGTAGCTATTGTTGTGAATCACGATCGAGAAATGTTGTTATTACATAGTGCTGTACAATGGGCTGGGGCCTGATGCAAGCGGCGGGGATCCAGCTTTGCAGAACATAAAGACCTAAGAAAGGCTCATGGGGCAAGAAAGGCTCGTGGGGCAAAGGGGTAGCAACGCCTGTGTGTGGTGGAGAAGGTGCTCTATGAAGTGCCGGTGGTGTGGTGCAGTTGCCCAGGTGCCATTTGAGGAAGCCATGGTGTGCCTGTCACAGAATGGTTCGGGTGGTACAGGGCCTCAGCAGGGCCCTGGCCTCAGCCCCCACTAAGTGCAAGGCTTCTCTCAAAGCTAGATAAAGTTGTCCAGGACCCCGTCCAGCTGCGTTTTGAAAATCTTCAAGGACGAGGATTTCACAGTCTGTGAAACCTGGGCCAATGCTGAACCAGGCAAGGTTTTTTTTTCTTAGCATTTCTCTCGTTGCAGCCTGTGCCCATTGCCTCTTGTCCTCTCTCTCTCCACCTCCAAGCAGAGCCTGGTTCTTGCCTTCTCTGTAACCTCCTTTAGGCAACTGAAGACTGCAAGCAGATTCCCCCTTAGCCTTCTCTGCTCCAGGCTGAACAGGTCCATTTCTCTCAGCTTCTCCTGACAGGCCCACTGTAGCCCTCAGTCCTCTTAGTGGGAAGTAATCTTCCTCTGCCTTGTCTATTTAGACAGTAAGGTCTTTGGGATGGGTTTTGTTATTTGGTACACGCAGGGCAATTTGAGACCTCCTGGATCTCTTTGCAGGGGTCTTGCAAGTTCACTGCACGTAAATAAATAACAGAGCACAAATCAGCTTTGGAAATCCTCTGAGAATCGGGTGTGCAGAGGGGCCTGGAGAGGTGATGAGTTAGAGTGGGGAGGCAAGGGCAATGGATGACCCCTTTATGGGGACATCTTTCTTCTGCAGGTCGCCCCATTCCCTTGCCTATTGGAAATCAGGGAGGAGCTGCAAGAAAATCTGCAGGATCACGTGGAGAGCAGGACAGGGAAGGAGTACACTACTGGGCACTCGGTAATGGTTTCATAGGTGCCCGCACCTAAAATGTGCAGGTGAAGGAGAGCCTGCGGTATCCGTAATTGGCTCCAAAGCCTCCCCATTAGTGCTCAGCTGGCCTAAATCTTTGCTGCAAACCCAGTTCTCCTCATGCTTCTCCCTTGGACTCTAGTCTGTAGCACGAGCCTTTATGTATTGAAAGCCTGTTATGTTCCCACTTAGTTTTCTCTTCACTAGACTAAACAAACTCAATTCTTTCAATCTCCCCTCATAGATTGTTTTCTAAAGCTTTTATCATGCTTGCTGTTGCACCTCGGAGCGCTTCCCAGTTTGTTTACCCCACTGGAGATTGCTGCCACGGCGTCCCTGGTGCCAACTGCAGCACGGTTGTTTTCTCCCATGCCTGGCTTATGAATCTTGTATTCATGCGTCCCATCGAGAGACTTGTCTGTTTTGAAACAGCATGACAGCATTGACTAGATTTTTGTCTGTGGTGCCGGGAGCCTGTCCTGCAGCCGTGCTCTTTGTGCAATTAGTCCCTGCTTTGCGCCGCAGTCCCAGCACCTCGCTGTGGCATTCTGTGCTTGCTCTGGTGTGATTTCCATCCCGCTGATTTGAGACCAGCTCTCCAATTTATCCGGATTGTTTTGAAATCCGTTGCTGCCTTCCCCTTTGCACACCCCGTGGCTTCAACTCCTCCCAGCTCAGCGGTGCTCATGAATGCTATCCTGCTTTCTCTACAGCATCCCTGCAGTTGCCGTCCCCATGATCTCCTCTCCTGCAGCCAGCCAAGCTGTTGAACCGCATGGGGCCTGGGGCAGAGGCCTGCTGGCAGCAAAGGCAGTGGCTAAACTTTGAGGGCAGCCTTATAGGGAGCTGCACACCTTCCTGTAGGGTGATTTCACCTGGTGGTTTCTGAGACGGTTCTGCACGCTGGTGGGCACCGTGCCTTGCTGGTGCTTGGTATCTGCCGCTGGTCTGCTGGGAGCAGTGTTGCAAAGCACCAAGGAAAGAACAGGCCCCAAAAGCTACCTTGCGGTTCACAGCTGCGAGGATCTGAACTGTGGGGAAAAGAAAAAACAGAGGCAACATGTAGGCACGTGGGTGCACTGGAGGGTCAGGCACTTCCCTTGCTGCAGCACCGTGAATACCTGAATCCCCCTGGGCCCCTGCTGAGCCGACAGCGGGACCCACCTGTGCCTCACAGTCTCCAGGCTGGGCTGTGGGCTCACATACTTTTTCCAGGCTGTTTCTCTGGGATCCCCGACAGCATTGCAAGCCCTAGTGAGTCTGCCCCCAGCTAGCACACACAATGCTCTGTGCAGGGTCAATCCGGCTGGCATTTGTGCTGGAGATGTGAGAGATGGCAGGGTGGGAACAGGGGGACAGACACTGGGCTGGCAGAGGCCAGGTCCCTCTGGCCGTACGATGATTTCCTGCTGCTCCTCCATCCCTTCAGTTCCTGGTGTGCCCCGTGTCATTTCTGACACCAAACCATCCCCTCACCCAACAGCAACCTGTCTCCCACGTTTGGCAAAAGCCACCCATTTCCCATTTGCAGCAGCCGCACTTTGATCTGCCAGCGCTTTGCAGGGCTTGGTTTCCCCACTGGCTGTGAGGCACCAGGCTGAGGAGCAAAGCAGGGCTGGGGTGAGGGGTCTGTGCCTTCCAGGAGCCCTTGGCTCAGCCCCTAGACACAAAGCTAACAGGCTCAGGAAAAGCCAGTGGGTGAGCCAGAGTTTCAAGTTCAATTGCAACAGCATCCTCTAGACCTGTTAATGCTTTTGATTTAGGTATGACATTCCTTTGATGCATAACTGCTCATATGATGCTCAGGGGATTCATATGTCTGAGGGCAGTGTTTATGGCTTGCCTGTTGTCTTTGCTGGACCGCCATTTCAAAGTAAGTGCAGTTCTCAGAAACGCATTGGTTATGAAATGGACATATTCAGAAAGGGCTGCTGCAATGGTCCTTCCTGAAATGTGGGGCAAGCTTGAGGAGAGTTGCCTACTTTCACACCAGAATTACCTGCGTGTCCCATAAATTTGGGTGTTTTTGAATATTATTTGCCCCAGAAATAAGGAACCGGAAATAAGGAACAGAAATAAGGAGCTCCACGCTTAGTGGAGGAAAAGTTATTTATAGTAAAGGTAGAAAATGTGCAATAATTAATGTTCCCTGCATGTGTAATGTCTAAGAGCCCGTCATCATTGCTCTTTAGCATCCATCCTAAGTCATGTCCAGACCCTGGCAACTCAAAGGGAATAAAGAGAGGTCAGTTTTGTGTCTTCTAGACTCTCATTGGAATAAGTACCCACATCCTGACGGGGACACCACACCTTGCAATGCCAAACAGGCTGCCCCAGCTGTTTTGGGTATCTTCCTACAGGATGGCACATCAAGTTTCAGGGCTATTAATCCAGCACCTCCCACATGGTCTTTGTATTTGTAGGGGTGTAAATGGTCTGGATCTACACCAATATTTTTGTTAATGGTTTAGGCATATGCAAAACGGAACGTCAAGTGTTACCGTGCCTTCTTTAAAAAAGATGTTTCACTTCATATTTAAAACAGAGAAAAAGCAAGAAAACAGAACAATTTATGCATTTCTTGCCATTTAAAGGCATTCAGCCCTAGTTCCAACAGTAAGAGATGTAAAATATCACCACACAGCTCTTTTTCTTTCCTCAGGTGGCTATGTATGAGTCTGTCAGGTTGATGACTCCATCTTTTTGCACCAAGAAATGCAGATTTTCATTCGTCTCTGTTAAAGGCAGACTCATGGGCCAACCTCCTAAAAGGGATCGTTGTTCAAAGAGCTGCTCTTCCGTCCCACTTTGGTAACTTTTTCCATTCACTCTCCTCAGGTGTGAGGCCCCAGTTTAGCAAGGTGTTTAAACACCTCTTTAAGCCTAGGATGAAGCAGAGCCCTTGAGCATGCCCTCAACCCCAGGCATGAGTCACCCTGCAGTACAGCAAGCAATTAAGCAGGTGCGTGGCTGGAGCAGAGCCTAATGACTCCTTAGGTCCTTTGTCAGCAGCAGCATAAATCCTCCTGGTGGCAGGGGCGGGAGTGGGGACGGATGCGTGCTGCTATCATCACCCCCTCTCCAAAGCTGGACTTGCTCCTGAAGGCCGCCTGCTGCCTTCCTCCCTCTGCTCCCCAGCTGCTGGGTAGCCATCACCTCTCTGAGAGGAGCAGTGACCTGCTACACACCCAGATTTACAGAAAGTTTGGCAAGATCATCCTCCATTTCACAGGAACGTGGGCTGATGGCGAGGAAGGGAGACTGGGATCCCCCCAGGGCCGGCTCCCGGTGACCCGAGCAGGGCGATGACGGCGAGGCCGCCCCAGTTGACGCCTGCTGGGGACGTGAGGGGCAGCGAGGGAGGGAAAGGTTTTCTTTGGTTTTGTTTCTCCGAGCACGCGGGGGCCGGGAAGCCCTCCTGCAGCCGCCTCATCGCTTGGAAAGCAGAGCACCATCTCTGTTTAATTTTAATGCAGCCCATTAACTAAGCTGCCTCGCTGCACTTTGTCCATCTGGGTCGCCCTGTGTGCGCCAGCGTTTCCCTTTCACATTATTCCCCCTTGTGAGACTCACCCCCCCTCTTCCCAGCCCGTCTGCATTGTGCTGCTCAGGGCCAGAGCACAACCTGCTGCTGTTCCTGTACCAAAGGGTACTAGTATGTCCAAAGACAAGCTGTGTGTATTGCAAGAAACTTTTAAAAAATGCCCTTATTTCACAAGAAATGGAATAAATGCAGAGCATGGCTAGCGCTGTGCGCAATTGTTAAACGGTAAAAAAAATAAAAGGGGAGAAGGGAGGAGGAGGATGGAGGAACTGGGGGCAAGGGAGGCAGCTAGGAAAGTGGGGTCCCTCCACTACTGCAGCCATCAATTACAGGGTTTGGAGCTTGGTAGCTGCTGTTGTCGGCAGCGTGGAGGGTTGTTTTCTCTCTC
This sequence comes from Anser anser, assembly GCF_964211835.1. NCBI lineage: Eukaryota > Metazoa > Chordata > Aves > Anseriformes > Anatidae > Anser > Anser anser. The sequence continues at coordinate 96,249,861 of NC_139720.1, forward strand.
TTTTTATTTTTTTTTGTGAGGTCTGGGCAAGGAGGGCGAGCAGCCGGGGGCGGGGAAGGAGGGTGAATGCAGGATTTTGCCCAACCCAGTGATTCTCAATGGAGGCTCCGGGCGATGCTCAAAGAAAGGCACCCGCGGGGCTGCGGCATCCATTGCCGGTGGGATGCTGCGGAAATTTTGGCGCCCTCAGAGGCCCCTGAGCTCAGTCCGTACGCTTGTGCTCCGCTGCAAAACCGAGGCGGGTAAATAAATAGGCTGTGCAGCACGGAGCTTTGGCTGGGGCGATGCTGGCCTGCGCCAGCTGGGGCTGTGTGTGCGTGCGTGTAAAGCTACACATACACATGCTCATATATATATATATATATATACACACATATATATAACACATTCCTGTGCAGAGCGTGGGCTTTACGGCCATCAGCGGAGACTGCTGGAGCTCTCCCCCTCGCAGTTTGTGCAGTCCCCAGCTAGGTGATATCATCTCTTCCAGGAAAACATCTGGTCCTGATTTACCGGCTGCCCTTCTGGGTAATGTGCTCCTCGGATTAATTACTTTCACAGTTAAAAACGTGCACCTTGACTTCACAGTCTGAAGTTGTCCGGCCTCGGCTCCCTGCAGCTGGTCCTCATCATGCCCCTTTTTTGCCAGATTAAAGGGTTCTTTGATATCGGGAATCTCTCTCCCCCTTGAAGTGCTGGTAGATCAAATCACTCCTCGGACTCACCGAGGAGTCTGTGCTTTTTAAATTACACACAATAGGGCAGGTTGTCTGGGCTTCACGTCCCACCTCCCCAGCAGAAACCTTTCCAAATTGAGCTGCGCAGCGTTAAATATCCCATGGCACCTGCACCTGCTCGCTCACCTGTGGCTGAGGCAGGCACAGTTGCAGTCATGCCCTGGTTGGGCTGCTCCCACGGTGTAAAAGGAGCAATTAAAATGAAATTCACTGTCCTTTTTGCCAATGAGAAACTCATGGCACGCCAAGCAAGGGTGGCCAGCACATTTTTTGCTACCGGTCTTTGAGGAACAGATTCATCTCTTGGGTCAAAGGGTGTTTAGCCACAATAATTTAAATTTGGAAAAAACAAAAAAGTTTATTTTTAGGAACCTTTTACTTTTCTTGATTGTTGGTTTACAACATGCTTTCAGATTTTGTCTTGTCATCGTACTGTGACACAAATGGAGCAAAGCTTTTCAACGAAGCCAGGTGTGAAGGTGTCTCCCCACCCAGCTTTGCAGTAAACAGATGCCTGTGTCATAGAGGGGACCCTGAGAATGCTCAGCTTGACTGAAACAGAAAGGAGAGCCACGTTGTACCCCCACACATTGCATTTTATAGCTTTTTGTTGTTGTTGTTTATAAGCCCTTCAGCACAGCATTGCTTCTGCATTTATTAAGCTCAAGAATCACGCAGGACAGCATGTGGGTTTCCACCCAGATTTTAAACAGTTCTCTGCTTTCAGCATTCACGTATGTGGTCTCTGCTTTTGGCCCTGTCCTGTTTCAGTAAGTCTGATGCCTTTCTCCATGAGTTTGGCATAAATAGGAGTAACTCCATCTTGCTATAAGGAGTTGGCTGGGGAAGCTGTCCAGCTACAGCTGTACGGGGGACCTGAGCTCTTCTAGCTCAGCCTCCTCATCACTGAACCATCTCCCAGCTGGAGCCATTCCTCAGGAGCTTCAGATTGGGAAGAGAGAAGACTGGCTTGGGCAGCCTTTCCCACGAAATGACGTCTCTAAAACAAGGGATTTCTCTCTCAGAGTGTGTTTTACGCAGAGCTACAAGTCTCAGGTGAGGGCAAAGCAGACCTTTATTCCCCATCTTCTAAACTCAGGAGGTAAAGCCATGGGGTGTCCCATGGAGCACTGCAACAGTATAGTCCAGGCCCTGGTAAATGCAGGCTGCCAAACTTTTCTCCAAAGATGGATTAAAATTCATCTTTCAGAAAGATTGCCTTTCTTCACAGGCTCTGTGCGATCTCCAGTTGGGCCTCTACCTGCTGCAAATTAAAGCTAATTGAAAAAGTCTCTTCAAACTGCCCAAGCGAGCTGACTGAGGCACTCCATCCCCACTGGTGTGCCGACTGGTGGCATATTTCCACCAGGCCCGTAACTCCATCGGCAAAAACAGAGAGCAGTTGGCTCCTCAGACATCAAACCTCCTTCTTCCTGTGTGGCACTCAGTGCTAATGGGAATGGAAAGGAGAAGAAAGATCTCCTTTCTTGCCTCAAATCCTCCTACCCCACGTCCCAGTCCCAGGGGTCCCGTGTGATATGAGACATGTGTTTTCCTTTCATCCCTGCTTGAGAAACTCATGTTTCTACATTAGCATGCAAGATGGAAGAGAGCCAGCCGTTCAGCGGGGCTGCTTTGGGAGGATTTCATCCTGGAGACCACTTTTACCTTTTCCTCGCTGTCTCCCCAGCATTGCCTGCAGCAGGAAATTCCTGACAGTTTGCCACCTGTTCGTTCCTGGAGTTGTTGAGCCAGGTCTCTTGACCCTGTTGGTGATACACTTAGAAATGACGACAAGCATCTCTCACCGGAGGCTGTTTTTGGCAGCTCAGGTACAAGCTGCCCTATGGGGCTGGTGGCGAAGGAGTGGAGAGGGGAGGTGGCTCTTGTCTCACCTGGTGGAGAGGTGCTAATTAAGGTGGCTACTTTGACTTTTCCTCCCCTGACACCCTGTGTCAGGTTTTCCACAGCCCGGTTAAGACCGTGCGTGACGAAACCGGCCTCCCACCTATTCCTCTCTTCATCACCAGTCCCTTGCCCAGGTACCAGTGCATGCTTTTATTAAGAATAACGAAACCTGCTTGTCCTGCAGCATAGTGTTCGCTCATTGCAGTGCTGCTCTGTAGGGAAATGGTGAATATATTTTTCCTTTTTATTAGGCCTACAACTGCTTGCTGAGAGAGGAGCCCCAGAGGAATGCTTCCTAACCAGACATCAGCCAGGCCTTAACTGTGTGACCTTACGGCTTGTAGACAGCAGTTTTGCTAGCCCATCCAAAACAAACCTATCCTTTGTCCAGATGCAGAAACTGCACGGAGGCTGTTTCGTTTAGAAGCCCTTCTTTGGACAGCTTATTCCTCTGGTGGCCCAGGAAGGCTGTCAGCCTCTCTTGTGAACTATTTACCACCTCTGCTCTTTGTAACACCGAGACTTTTTGCTGCCTCGCTCTCTCCCTGGGACCAACGGCCTGAAAGCAACAGCGCACGCCCAATTCAAGCTATGCGTGACTCCCCCAGCTCTGCCTTCGTTATAAATAAGCCAGTTGGGCCTGGCCAGCCCTTCACGGACGTCCATGAATTTTTCCATTCCCAGTGAAGCAGGGACGCTTTAGGTTTCCTCTTTCCCACTGAAATAGCCCAGAGCTTGCTGTCTCAATCTGATTTTGAATGGGGCAGGGGTTCACGGTTCCGTACCGACGCCAAGCCGTGGGTGGGAGCAGAGAGGAGGGTTTCTTTCCTAGGGACTTGAAATCTCTTCTCGGTCTGTTTCTGAAAGATTTCATCTCTCCAGGAAGCAGCGCTCTCCCGGGATAAGCTGTTTGTGCAAGGCTTGGCCCTGTGGGCTCATGCTGAAGACTTCAGACATAGACAAACCAAAAGCCTGCTCTTTTTCTGGGCTTGGTCCAGTCAGGATCCATATTTCAGGGGAGTCTTTCCATCCAAGAAACTGAATCTGAGCTGCTCGTATCTCCAACTGGGAAGCGTTTCAGAGGAAAGAATAGCTTTAGCCCAGAGAGGCATGTGAAACACCGTCGCCCCGACTTAGCTTTCCCTCCGGGCAGAAGACAAAGCCGTGTGCCGGGGGGGCTGCTCGTGACCGGGGTGGGCGGGCGATGAAGGGACTTGACAAAGGGCACACAAACAGGCTGCAGCAGCGACAAGGGAAAAAAAATTGACGTGCCGTTTTGTTATCCCTCTCCGGTCCGCAGGGACTGGTCTGCACAGCTGGGTGTGGATCAGAGCCTCCATACTATCCGGACAAAAAAAAAAAAAAAAAAAAAAACAGAAAAAAAGAAAACAACCGGAAAGATAAAGATACAGAGATTCAGTTAGGAGCGAGCAGACCCCATTTCTAAGGGGCTTTTAGCAGTGGTGCCAAAGCTGGGGGCCATGTGAAACACACCCCGCTTTAGATCATGAAAGCCAGCACCTGGGGCAGATTTTCTTCCAGGGCTGGAAGCGTGGGAATGCCTTCTCTTGAGGTGTATCTTATTTCTGTGGTCTGGCTAAAGAGGTCCCTCACTCCCAAACCGTCACAGCCTTTGTTTCTTTCCCAAACCTCCCAGCACAAATCTTTGCCTCGAGATCACCGGATCAGCTGCCACCTCCCTGCGCTGGTCCCTACTGTACCCGCCAGCCCGGTGTGTTTTATTTCAGACCGTACATCTCGGGATGAGCTGTGTTTCAGGCTGTACATACCCAGAGGAGCTGTGTTTTGGAGACTGTACATCCTCGCACCCAGCAGCAGCATCCCTCCCCCTTTCCAAAAAGCTGGCATGGGTGGAGGTGGCGGGGGGAAGTAAGATGTCACTCTTGTCCTGGGCAGACAGACAGGGACTTGTCACTGGAGGTGGGGGCAGAAGGGGCTCAGGGGAGAGGAAGAAGGTGCTGACAGCCCCTCCCTGAGATGTCCCTGACCCCTGCCCGGGCTTTCCTCATTGCCCCCGTGCATGCTCTGGCCAGCGGCGCGGGGGGCCCTTAAAAAGCCTTGCTGAGAAAGGTATTTCTTGTGGGGGGCATAAAAAAAAAAAAAAGCGGGAGGTGGTAGGGGGGAGAAGAGAGAGGGCAGGCCCCTTCGCTCCCCACTGAGCCCATTTCTCCTGCTTTGCCGGAGCTGTCAGCCTTGAATCCCGGCGGCGTCCCGTAACGAATTGGCAGCAATGGGGGCTTTGGGAGCCGGGCGAGCGCGGGCGCGGGGGCTGCGCGGGCGGCGTTGGGGATAAAGGCGCCTGTCACCTCCTTTGTGCCTGCCCGTGGGGGCGTGCGCCCCTCGCTGCGGAGGGTTTGGCTGGGGGGCGAGGGGATGGAGACGGGGGCAGGAGGGAGCTGCTCCCAAAGGGATGGGGAGCGGGGGGCATGGGGCTGCTCCTGCTGCCCCCCACGAGGAGTGGGATGGTGTTGCGCTGCGATGCTGGGGAGATGCAGAGGCCAGCGCCCCGTTTTCCATCCCACTGACGAGCCCTTTCTGTGTCTGAGGGAAAATCTCCTGCCCCAGGTGAGAGCTGTGAGCCCTGTCCCTGCACTCAGGTCTCTCTGTTCATCTTCTGGAGGGAGAGGCTGGGGCTTCTCCTTTGTCACGGAGCCAGTTGCACAACCACGTCACAGCGTCGCAGACAAAATATTGTCCGGGCGACGTTTTTAATGGCTTGGGTTGACTCATGTAAAAACGCCTCGCTGTCCATGACATTTGTGGAGACAATCTGCTGATAAAAGGATTCGTGCGTTTGCAAATGGAAAGAAAGAAAAATAACAATTGCATTTCTCAAGGGTCCTTCACAGTGGAATTTAATAACTGAAGCAACCAAACAGGGACAAGTGTAGGAAAAACAGGCTCCTGAGGCAGTTGGGCAAGAGTACAGTCAGCGAGCACACATAGCACAGCAGTGCTCGTAGCGTGTGACATTTGTACTTTGTACCCAGTCTGAACCCAGCTTTGGGGACAGAAAATAAGTGAAAGATGGTCCATGCATTCATAGGTCTGAAGGCCAAAAGAGATAATTAGACAATCTAGTCTGAACTTTTTGTTTCACCAAGACCCCAGGATGACACCCAGCTATCCTTATTTTGAGCTAAATGACTTGGATCTGACCAGTATTTTTCTTTATCACAGTGTTTTGTCTCTGGAGCTTGAGTAGACCCCATGTAAAAAAGTCTGGGCTCTTGGCAAAATGCATTTACTGTTCTGTGTTTGCCTCACCTGGCTGGTGCCACTGCTGGAGCGAGCCAGTGCCACGATAAGGCAACAGATCAGTCTGTTCTTAGAAAAGGAGAACATATCATCTGATGCATCCTTACACTTTGGAAATCAGTTCTTCATGGAATGATTTTTTAAAAAAGAAATAGAGAAATACATTAAAAATACATAGTTAATATTTTTGAAGGCTTTCTGCTTTGTTTGAAGCTTAATGGATTGCCTTGTTGCTTCCTCCACGCCCCAAACACCCAAGGTCTAATGCAGCTCTGTCCATGCTTGGTCCATCCAGTGGCCACCAGCTCCAGCCCAAGCTCCCAAGGAGCTCTGTAAAGAGATTGACTCAGCTCAGAAAGGAACAAGACCCTCGTGCGTGCTCCAAACAGTTGTTCAGAAATGCCTGCACAGCCACAGGCTGCACTGGTCCTTGGCCACTTGTGATGATTGCACCATGGGCTCTGTGGACGACAGACTGCCTTAATGCTCTGCATTTGCAGGGCACCTCGCGCAGTACCATATTAATGTGTAATATTAATTACCCCAGCCCACGTTCAATGCCAAGGCCCTCCTGTGAGGGTGCGAGTGGGGCTGGCACCGCTTTTGCAGTGATTTTTCAGGAGCTGCACAGAGGAGCATGGTGCCCGTGGCTGCGGCCCTGCTCTGCCCGAGAAGAAGTGATTCCTGGCAGAGGCATCAGCACAAGCCTCACATTTGCTCTCTCTCAACTGACAATAAAAAATAATTCGTTTTCAGGTAATACGGTGCTGTTCTTTCCATGTGGAAAAATTGGGAAGGCATGCTAGACTGTCACTCTTTTATTTTTCTTCTTGCTAACTGTGTTGATTTCTGCCTCCCCACTCCCAGCTGCCGCTCCTCTCCAAGTTGCCCTTTTTGACTCCTCAGTTAACTTCTATGTCCATCCGTTTACCACTAAGGGCGCGGCGATCCTGGGATGTAAATCTGCACTGACGTCCTTGCCACTTGCCTGCTTTTGCAGGGGCTGACATCTGCGAGACTCGTGGCAGCACCGAGCAGTGCCCTCCTCCCTGAGGGCTGCTGGCCCCTTCCCAAAGCCCAGCGCCTTGGTCCAGGACAGAAAGCCAACAGCAAGCAGCCTGGGCGACTGCTGATGCTGGTCTCCAGCCACCAGGAACCACGTGAGCCTGGGTGTAGTCTACACCCTCTGGTTTCTGCTGGCTCACCTGGCCTTCTGCTGGCTCACCAGCTCACCCTGCTTGCCGTCACTTCAAGCCGTGGACTGTCTTTATTCATTGCATTAACTTGGGCAGACACCCTTGGTGAGACTTTGGTTAATTTGGGGCCCAGGCCAAACTTTCACAAGCTTTGCTTTGGAGCTAAACTGTGCTTTTTAGACAGCATCTTGGGAGTAACTTTTAGGGTAGAAACAAGGGCAGCTGGGCACAGGCTTTGTTTTGAGTCATCATGACATACCAGAGTTGGTTTTCGGGCAGAGCAGAAACTTGCATAAGGCCCCAGCCCACATGCGATGCCTTTCATGGAGCACTGGAGCTGCTGTTTCTTGAAATGGGAGGTTTGTTCATCTTAGCAGGAAGATGGGGGGTTTTGGGGACACCTCCAGAGTCAGGACAATGTGTTTGCTCCTAATGTCACCTCAGGGTGAAACAGCTCCTCCCTACACAGCAAATCTCTGACAAGCCTCACAACGGGAAGGGGGCCAGAGATGGTGGCAGGCCCTGATGGTGCATCCCAGACTGCACTAATAGGAAGGGTCGCCACAGCACCATTTTCCAGGGGTAAGGCCCCTGCTGTGACATAACAGCATTATTTGCCCAGATATGGGCTTTATTCTGTATTCAGCCTGATTCTTAAGGCCTGTTAGAGGCAAGCAAAGCACTTCTCCTGGAGCCCTGCAGCTGGCACCTCTGCTGCCAGGCAGAGGACAGGGCCTTTGCTGAAAGCCCTTCTGAGCCACTGAGGGAAATGGTCTCATTGATGTTTATGTATTGAGCCCTTTTTCTTCTGCTCAGCATTATCCAAATCAAGCAAGACGACTTTGTGGAGGCTGAAATAAATGAGCTGTCCACTTTGATCCTATAGGCACTAAAACTGGGCAAGCTAAAAATCCCAGCTTTGATACGCTTGGATCACGGCCTTCCTTGCTTCATTGGAGGGTGTGCTCTGATGATGTTGCTGTCCTGTGCCCAGCTGCTTGAAAGATTTCTTTTAATTACTTTCCTTTAACATAGCTTCCCTTAGCACGAAAAGAGCCATAAACATCGCAGCTGTGCAAAACGATGTGAAGACATGATACAAACCTATGTGCTCAACAGGCCTGTGAGCCTGACAGTGCACTGTAGGCAAATGGTTTTTAATGAAATCATATGCAAGTGGCGTTTCACCAGGGTTTTCATCTGTCTCTTCCCACTCAAGTGAAAGGAAATAAAGGGGCATACTCTTTAAAAAATGATTTTTAAGGTTTTAGAAAGAAGCAGAGAGAAAATAGAGTGGGACTAACAGGTGGCCTGTGTTCTGCCCGGGGCTCTCCCATGGGCTAGCTGTATGATTTTGTTCAGTTCCCACCACTGCTCTGCTCCTCTGTGTCCCCACATGTAGGATGGAAAGAAAGACAACGAGTGGATAAGGAAAATGGGAGCAGAGATAGGGACAAGTAGGTGGATAATGAGGGGAAAAGATTAAAAGGGTCATCAATTCTCAGGCTGCAGGATTCAGCTCAATATTTATATACTGCCAGGAGGAAATCTGGGAGCTGTATGATACAACTGCTCCCAGCAAGATTTCTTGCACTTCCTATTGACACCGGGCAAGCGGATCTCAGCTCTGGCCCAGTCAGGCCTTTCTTGTGTTCCTACCAGCACCCACTTTCACAAAGCATCTCCCCGTAGGTAAGCAGGAAGCTGTGCACGAGTGTTATTCTTATTAGGGATGACTGGCTGGAAAGGCCCAGGCGAGTCTCCACCCCACCACGGTCCACAATGGGGCGATTACAAGGCAGCAAGTTAAGCGTGAGCTTTGGGGGCTGCTGTCTTGAGCTCTTTCAGCTCGGGCTCCCTCTGCTTTAGGAGGGGTCTGTGCTGTGGTGCCCAGGGAGAAAGGGTGCCGGCTCTGCCATGCCATCGCCCCCGGTGCTGTGGGAATGCGGCTGCATGCCGAGGGGGTGCCGCACTGCCCCGCAGGCCTGCCGAGCTGCAGCCGCTGCCTTGCCTCTGGGGCTGAGGGCTGGGGGAGCTGGGGGGGCACCGGTGGAGGGGGGAAAGGAAGCAACTTTTTAAATAAAAAAAAAAAAAATAAGTGATGAATAGATCGGCTAATCCCGGGAAAGCTTGAGAATATAGAGCAGCGTCTGTGGGGCCTCCCTTTTTTCTTTTCTTTTTTTAATTTTCTTTTCTTTAATTTCGCTGCAGCACGTATAATCAATTATGGCCTGAATCGGGGATAAGGGGAGGGAAAGTACTTCAATTCATAAATCAATTTTATACGGTCATCAGTCAGGTTGTGAATGCAAATACCTCTGTCGGTTTAGGTTATTCAGAATTAATTGACTCCCACCGGGCTGGGCTGCAGATGGAGAGGAGCTTTCTCACAAAGTCTGCTCGGTCTCAGCATGGGGGCAGGCAGGCGGGCCGGCTTCCTCCTCCTCCTCCTCTTCCTCTGCTTTCCTCTCCCGGAGCATTATGCTGCTGGCACTGGGGAGAGTTTTGTGTGCGTGTGCGCGTCTGTGAGAGGGAGCGGGAGAGATGCTTGAAGAAAGAAAGGGATATGCAAAGATTAAAGTCACAAGCCCCCTCTTCAGCCCTGGCCTGCGCAGACACTTTTATGTGATTAGGAATGCTTTGCTTTCAAGGGTTTGCTTTTAAGCCTTGAGCTTCTCTTGAACTTCTCCAATAAGAAAACAAACAGCAGTGTCAAAGCCTCCCCCTGTGCCTGGAATTCGGGCGAGAATCGTGTCATTAAAAAGCCACTTTGCTACTGGGACTTTGGCATCTGAGCCACTGTTTCAAAGCCCGTCTGGGGCAGGAGAGATCGAAAGTCATTAAACATCTAGTGGTTGTTTTGGTGGCCTATTGAAAAATGAGTTTTGGAGGGTTTGGGGCCACCAGGAGGACACGGGACACACGCGGCCACCTGGATCCCCATTCCCTGCTACTCCTGGCTGCGGCAGACCAGTGGCCAAATTATCTGGTGAAGGGGGGCTTTTTGGAGGAAGCCCAAGGGATGGATTTGTTGTGAGGGTGAAGATGTGTGTAGCCCATAGCCCCCCTTTTCTGCCCCCGTTAGCGCTGCCCTGCTTTGCTAGGACTTTGCAGACCTCGGCATCTCAGCTTCAAACCCCAGGAGAACTTCCTCTCAGCTCTCCAAACTCTAGAGAAGGAGGCCCTCAGATATGCACCAGTAAATAGCTAACTCATTCCATCAGCATATACAAGATCAATTGCCAAGAACAGTTGGCACATGTAGCCCTCTTTTAAACAGGGGTAAACTGAGGCAGAAATGAGGTGGCTTGATCCAAAACACCACCCTTTAAAAACTGGCATAGCTGGAAATAAAGCCTAGGTTCTGTGATCATTACTGTAGCCGCCAGGGCACAGACCTGAGAGATCACCAGAGAGCTGAACGTACACTTCTACCTTTTTTAAAGTAAAAGATAGGGCATGTTCATGCCTGTTTTAGGTTTTGGTGGGGCTGGATGACCTGGTCTAAGCTGACCTGACGGAGCTGATCCACATTATCCTGTGGAAACAACAGGTCAGCAACACTGAAAGCTCAGAAGACACCATGGAGACAGCCATCCCTGAGGCTTGGCGATGCTCAAAGTGCCCCGGGAGGAGGAGCCTGCAGAGGAAGATGTCTGTAACTGCGTGCAGTTCAGTGGGGAGGTGGAAAGCTGCCTTGCACGCCTTCAGCGGGAGGAGTGTGGTGTAGACCTTGGCAAGGGGAAGCGATAGGGAGCAGCAGAACAAAAGAGCCATGCAACTTCCCCTCAATGCCTTCCTCCATTTTGAGTAAATCTACTATTTTAGTGATAACCAAAGAGACAGGTGCTCTGGACAGCCTTTCACAAGGCTCTGCCAACTTCACAGCATCCCTTATCTTCAAAACCCTCTGCTATTTTTCACACATGTAATTTTGCCAGAGCCTCAATTTTGTCAAATACCGTGGTTTAGAGAAGGCACAGGTTGGTTTGCTAACTCCAGCACTGACCAAAGAGCCCCAGAGAATTTACCACCGCTGCTGTATGCTCAAGTGCAACCTATGAGAAACAACAGAATAGGTATTTGCAGGAGTGTTGAGTCCTTCAGGATGAAAATGAGAATTGCGTGGACACGGTCAGCTTCCTTCTGCTGGCGTTGGTGTTACTGACTGTGTCTCCCTCCTCAGAGATCTTCAGAAGCATGGTCCTGGGCAGCCTGCTCCAGGAGGCCCTACTCGAGCAGGAGATTGGACCAAACGACCTCCAGAGGTCCCTTCCTACCTCAGCCATTCTGGGCTCCTATTATTCTGTTTGCTGTGGTCAGCACGGTTTCTCTGCTGCTCCTGCTCCTCACAGCAGGGGAGCAGGAGGCAGGAGTGTTTGGTGTGTCCAGCTTGTGGTGCCACAGATGAACCTCGGCCATGTGGCTCCTCGTGTAGCAGCCAGGTGCTCTTTCTTCCCATGCCCAGTGCCAGAAAACTCATGTCTTAGATAAAACATGACGTTGCGGCCTGTTTCGCTCCACTCTTTGTGGACTTTGTCTGGGTCCCATCTTCCCGCTGGCCTGACAGGAACCAGGCCTGACTTTTCCTAAACACGACCCACCAGGGCCAGAAGCTGGGATATGTGCCGAGCCGGAGCCAAATCCCCAGGTTAGAAGCCCCTGAGATTATCTGCTTGGGATTCGTCAAGTTACAAAGTAGTTTAAAAAGCCTTTCTGCTCACCAAGCGAATTTCATGTGCGAGAGCAAACCTACTTTAACGCCCCGCCGGCTCTCCCTGCATTCCCTCGCTGCTTCATCGTCCAGCGCCCGACAATGCTTCATGTGTTTCTGTTTGCTCAGCATGCAGAGGGGAGGCCTCCCCCTCGCCGGAGCTTTCTTAGCATTTTTAATCATGTTTATAAAGTCAAATACCTAAGTGACCAAGAGCCGCCGGAGCCGCTTCTCCGCCCGGCGGGGTACCGAAATCTCTCCTTGAAGTCCGTGGGGAGAGCCACGCTCCGCCGAAACGCCGACCAGAGCCGGGGCGCTCGCAGAGGGGAGGAGCGAGCCCCTTGTTCGACTACACAGCCCCTTTCACGGGGGCCCGGGGAAGGAGGGGGAAATCTTTACACCCGCGGTGGGACTTCTGAAGAATTTACAGTCGTCTTTCCTGGAGACACTAAAGATTTTACAGCCCTGGTACCAGCGGTTACAATGCCCTACGGAGCGCGGGGCTGAGCGTGTGCCAGGGACCCCTTCATCTCGCCAGAGGCTGGCCGGCGGCCAGGGTCTTCGAGCGGGGCCGTGCTTTTCAGCGAGGGAAGGGAGCGAGGCAGGAGCAGGGGGAGAGGCCGAGCAGAGGGGGCGAGGAGGGGAACAAAGGAGGGCAGGATGGGAGCGCTGCGGGAGGAGAGGAGGCAGCGAGGAGCAAAGGGAGGCAGAGGAAGGAGAGGAGGCAAGAGTGGAGGACGAGGAGGAGGCAGCCCGGGGTGAAGGAGGTGAAGTGAGGAAGGAGAGGGAGGGAGAAGAAATGTGAAGGACGGCAGAGGGAGGAAATGTGAGAAGAAGGAATAACAAAAAGGGAGCCAGGAAGAGGGAAAGGAAGGAATAGCAAATAAGAGCCAAGGAAAGTTATAAAGCAAAACAGGGTCTTCAAGCAGGTACAGCGAGGAGGCTCAAAAGCAGCTCACAGCCCAGTCCCCTGGGCAGCCCCAGCAGAGAAAATGAGGCTTTGCAGGGACCCTCCCCAAGCCTTTACACTCTCAGAGGAGCTGGCAGCTCTTCTGCATGCCCTATTCTGCATAAACCTGCACACCAGGTGCCTCTCTGGCAGATGCTCACCACAACGAACACGAGGGTGTGCATACCTCTACACGCACATGCAAGCGTGTCACACACCCCAACATGTGACATCTGGGCTGTGCACCTGCTGTGCACCAGCAGGCTCTCCCCTTGCCTTCCCCTGCCCGTGCAGCACCCACACACACAGCTCCAGCTCCACTCCCTCTTCGGCTGGCTGCAACACAAGGCTTGTGCTCTGTGAAAAATGCTGAGGTTTAGCCATGTGTGTTCACTTTTCTTTTTTTTTTTTCCTTTTTTTTTTTTTTTTTTTTTGGTGGTGGCCGGGGAAAGAATCCAGCAAAAAAATGAATACCTGAGGTAATTTCTGAATGCTGCATCTGCTTGTTTTACAAATGGGAGGGTGTTTCCCAGGGGTCCCATGTGCTGGTACACCTCCTGCTAGCGGAGCCATGGCAAACATGTTGCTCTCAGGCCAAAAGGGACATACAGAGCTACTGCCAACAGTGTGTGCCCAATCCACTGTGTTTTTAAAGCACGATACACCAACCTATACTCAGGGAGGGTCAGCCACAATCATAAAGGTCCCTTGTAGTGAACTTCATGCTCAACACGTCTGTCTGGTTATAATGGACAGAAAATGGCTTGCAACAGAGATTTTCTAGATTTTATATACATTGTCATAGCCCAGAAAGGGTAGGGAAGCAAAGGTTGAGAGGCCTGGTAACTGCATGTTGGGATGAAGCAGTAAAAATGGTTTAATTTTCCATTAAAATCCCTCCCCATGAGCTGTGCAAACTTTCTCCTGCTAGAGAAATGCCATGCAAAGGGTAACACATTGCTGTTTGCACTCTCCCACATGGACAAGAGCCACAGGCCTGAGCTAGAGGCCCAGCCGGCAGCCCGCGGAGGTGGGTTTGTGCACGTGGCCTCCCTGGGAGCGTGTCCTGACATCTGAGCACCACGGTGGAGCCACAAGGACCTCAGGAGATCATCCTCTGGTGTCAGACCTCCTCTGTGGGTGCCCCAGGGGACACAACTCATTGGGAACAGCTGGACAGATGGGTGCCATTATTTCGAGGCCTACCACATGTGCATCTCCTTCAGCATGTAGACCAGCCTTTTGGGAATGCTTACCTAGTGCCACTGGCTGTTATCACCTCCTGTTGAAACAACGCTGCCTCAGAAATGCCCCCGTCTCCTTTCTCCCCATGTTTTCCTTGAATCTTTTGGCTTTCCCACAGAATAACCAGAAAAGCATAGGGTATAGTGCATGCATTGAGGGGACAACCAATGTGAAACAGAAAGGAAATGACGGGAACACATATTGGGCACGCTCTCTGGAACCAGCAATGCAGGTTGAATTTGCTTTGTTTTTACTCTTCAACCTGTTCTTGTTCGGTCATCACAGGTGGCAGTAAAGCCGAGACGATGCTTTGGATACACACGGTCATTTTTACTAGGAGAGATCACTGGGGAGCTTACATGTCAGGGCAGGAGTGGAAAGTTGCTGGCTCTTGTGCCGAGACTTTCTTGTTAATCCAAGCAATTCACCCACAAAAAACCCTAATGACTTCAAACCATAGTCCAGTGGGGCCCCAGCGTCCTCCAGCCATAAACAGAAGAAAGAAATGGATCTGATAAAGAGCAGCTCGTCTGGTAGGCTTGGAGGAATGTTAAGTGCGTAGTCCGTGGGAGCAGGAACAGGCATGGCAGAGCACAGATCTTGGCTTCGGGGGCTGATATACCACAGATTGTGTACATCTTTCTCTCCTGCGGGTGAATAATTGTCCCCCCGGCTGGTGGGGAGCGGGTTCCTCCTCCAGCCTAACCTGGCCTTCAGCTACGACACACCGTCCAAACGTTTCCAGACTCCAGCAGCAGCCCGTACGAAGCGAAGGAGCTTGGCACCTTGGGAGGTGTGGCCCACGGCCTTCATTCCTGATGTTATTTGGTTCCCTAATTTTGGAAAGAGCAGTGGAAACAATTAGGTCTCTTAATTTCTCCGAGGCAAGATCCAAATACAGAAAAGAATACATCTCCCAGGCAGGGAGAAGCGGGGAATTAACTGCCTTTTTTTGGATGAGATCAGAGAAAGCTGATTTATGAAGCAAAGAGAAAGCAAAGTGCTTTTATGGGTAAAATGTTCCCTGCTTATTTCCTTTCTGTCAGACTACGTTCCTCCCACGCTTCTGGCTGCAAGCTTGCTCCTTGGAAGCCTGTTTAAGCATTTCAGCATGTGCTGATTTAACTGGGCAAGGATTCTGACAGATCTTTGCAGAAAACATCACAGGAGCTGCTGGAGGTGACTGCCTAATGCTGACCTGGGGCACACTGAAGAGGACCAGGCTGGTGAGCAAAGATGCAGCCAGCTTCATGCCCTTGCAGCTCCCCCAGAGCATCAAGCTCTCAGGAGATGCTCCTCCTGCTCTGCCGGGTCGGGGTGTATCTCCCCACCTGCTTTTTCTCCTCTTGAGGAGTTAGAGGCAAGTCCGGTCCATGGAGAGGGGGGCTGAAGCCTCTCTGAGACCGGGGGCATTTGGTTCCAGCTCAGCCAGAGCGAGTGAAATCAGAACGGGAGAGAAATTCAAGCGGGTGGGTGTGGAATGAGAAAGCTTGTGCGAGTGAGTTTCCACACACGGGGCTTTCAGCTCCTGCCAACGTACACATGGGACGGATGAACTCAGGGGAACTCAAGAGAGGCTCGTGTCTGCTAAGGGAGGCTGTAGCAAACATCTGACGTTGAACTACCAGGTACCAGGGCTAAGACTGGAGTATCTGCAATGCTGACAGTCTAGCCATGGTCCTTGTGACAAAGGTGTCTCTTCAGGGCCAGACTGAGCTGCAAAATTCATCTGCTGTGCCCACCCATCCCAGCCACGCGAGCACAGCCCAGTTTTGACTTAGGTAGGTGCAGCCATCAGCGCAGGCATTGCTGGAGGGAACACGAACAGAGCTGTGCTGGTGGTTTATGGAGCAGGTCAGTGCAGCCTGGTTTGCACACGCACCAGACTGTCCTGCAGGGGTGTGTAAAGGTCTTGGTGCCAGCGGCTGCCACCCCTGCTAGGCACCACCTGCCGATGAGGTGTCCCCCAGGAAGGACACCGCACGGAGGCTGTAAGGGACAGGAGCAGCCCAACA
Source organism: Anser anser (assembly GCF_964211835.1). Lineage (NCBI taxonomy): Eukaryota > Metazoa > Chordata > Aves > Anseriformes > Anatidae > Anser > Anser anser. Next base: position 96,265,904 of record NC_139720.1, read on the forward strand.
CCTGGCATACTCGCACAACATCTAATCAGCAGAGGGGGCATAATGAAATTACCCCCCTGTGAAGTCAGGCAAAAGAGGAGAATATTGTTTAATAACAACCACAACGATGTCTAGAAGACCCCGTGCTCAGACCCCAAACTGCGGTAGGTTTACAGGGAGGAGGAGGGGGTAGGGAAGAGAAAGCCCCACGAATTGACCTCTCTCCCCCCTGCCCCCGCCTCTTTCTTTAAATCCCCACCTAGTCAGGAGTGCTCATTAAGGATGGCTCTCGTTTCCCTAATTAGGCTGCCCCCTTCTCTTCACGGGGCTCCAGACCTCTGCCATTCAGCAATAACAAGAATAACAAGAAACTCGTTATTTTACAACCTGGGCCGGGGAGGAGGGGCGAGGGGGAGAAGATGGGCTTTGTGATGGGCTGCTCGGAGGGAAGCCAGCTCAGAGAAACCTGGGGGCTGTGGGGAGGGCATTTTTAAGTGCAAAGTGACATTTAGGCAAAGGGAACTCTGGTAAGGACAAAGCTATGCCAGCCCTGGAGGTGTGGCGAAGCGTTCACAGATCCCACCAAAGGACCAGGCAGAGATCTCGCCTAAGGTTGGCGCACGCTTTGTGTAGCATCCTGCCCCGTGCCCAGCCACCATGACCCCACATGTGTTTAAGTGTTTTTCTGGATGAAGGGGGGAAAACATTAAAAAAAAAAAAAAAAAGCAATGCTCGCCACCTTGCAAAATCAGACCCTCCCTGGCCATTTGGAATGAATTTTGTCAAGAACAGCTTATCGTCTCCATAAATTGTCACAGATCCATGCTATTCTGCAGAGTTAAACATTTCAACATTTTATCCACATTACCAATTAAGCCATCTTTGCTCAATTTATGCCTCATTTAAATAACTTATTACATCAGATATAGCTTTTTTATAGTTTGGTTTTAAGTCTCTTTCTCATACTCTCTTTAAGACTTGTCTAAGTCTTTCAAGATGTTCTTTAAAGCCCTCAGACCAAATTAAAACATCATTCACTGGAGCTTCGGCACTTAGCAGTTTCTCACAGATCTGGCAATTACCCTTTGAAATACCTCGGGAGCAGAACAAATGCCAAATGGTGTCTGCCTCAACTTATACAGGAACGTTTTCAAGCACGAACGTTGAGTTATGCCTCAAAATAGGTACAGGCGTGCAAGCCAGCAGCCCTGATTCTTCTGAGGTGACGAACGTCCTGCAACAGTGTCCTGAATGATTTATGATATCAATTATTTGGATTTTGCCTCCGAGCCTTTCTTACAATGATGGGTCATATTGTTTCCTAAATTCATGTTCATGCCTTAACTCAGTTGCATCTGCTAACGGGTTCAGATTGTCCTGATTGTAAATAGACAAACAAATATGTATCTGCTGGGACCGAGATTGACTGTGCCAAACCCTCTGTAAGCCCTCTTCTCTTCTTCCCACAAAGAAAGAAAAAAAAAAAGAAAAGAACCCCCCCCCCAAAAAAATAAAAAAATAAAAATTAGATCAAGGCAAATAATTTCAGCTGAAACAGTTTTCTCATGGTAGGTTTTTTGTGCCACTCCCGCCCCACCCCCAAGATTTGTGTCACCTGGAACATTTAGCAAATTTACAAATTCTCCCACCAAGAAATATTTGGTGAGGACTCAGGCTGGAGAGGGGGCATCTTACAGCTTTGTGGACAGCCTGAGTTGGTGGAGCCTGCTCTAGCCTGTTGAGATGTTCAGCATCTTCAGGACTTTGCCTTTTCCTAATGGTAAAATCCATTTTTTTCTTTTCTGGTTACCCTGACCCCTCTGCCCAGAGGAGCACTTGATGTTTTGTCTGTGCTGGGGCTGGGAGATGTCTTGGCTGTGGTAGGAAGGAAGAGAGTGCCCCAGATCGCACATCTGGTTCCGCATCTCCTCTTGCTCCTCTGTTTCAAGCAGAAACACATGGCAGGTATCTTTACAAGCTCTGTATATCTGTGTTACACCAAGTGCATCTGCGTTGCGCTTGGAGGGGAGCCCAGAAGTTGCTTTCCATGTCAGGCTTGCTGTCTGTACCGGCAGTGGATGTGGGAAGGTGGAAAGGTCCTGGTGTACCCCAGCACACCCACAGCTGCCAAAGGGATGGCAGCCCCTGCCTCGCTGAGCTCGTGCCTTGAGGTGGAAGTGAAGGTGGAGGAGATCTTGGCTTCAGGCAACTGAGCGGCTTCTCCAGGGTCACCCAAGGAAGCAGAGAGCCGTGCGTGGTTGCTATTGACTTGTACCTTGGGGACAGCACAGGCTCCTTTACTTGCTGAAAGGAGCAATGGAGGAAAAAGCTGCATTTTTTTTCCCCCGTCCCACTCTGTCCCTGTTGCCCTGGGTGCATTGTCCCCTTTTGTCCCCGAGAAGCACGCGTGTCCAGTAGCACTGCAGTTATTTTTAGGACAGTTTGGCCAGCATCCACACTGGTGGTGGCTTTGGTGAGCTGGGAGAAGCCGACTTTTCTCTCTCTGCCTTTCAATGTTTGGAAACAGTGAGGCTGCCAAGGGAGCCCGTCTCCTGCTCTGCACTTCCAGCCTCTGGAAAGCGAGAGTGAGCCTTGAAAAGCCTGGCAGGATGGTCGGGCGAGCGTGCCAGGGAGCCGGCAGCGCGGTGCCAACACCATCAGCCCTTTTCTGCGACCGGCCAGAGAAAGACGGAGCTGGAGAGCGTGTGGGGGGGTGAACGGGAAGCAGGGGCGGAGGGAGAGGCTGGAAAAATTGCACAAGGCTCTTCAGAGGGAGACTTTTCATTTCCTGCGCCTGGCTTTCTGCGTTGGGTACGAAGGTGGCTGGGGAGGGGGGCCAGCACTGGCATGGAGGATGGAGTGAGGAGGTGGGGAAGGACGGCAGTACCAATGGGGCTTCCCAAAAAATGGTTCCCTTGGTCCTCCTGATGCCTGATGAGAAGGGACAAAGGCATCCTTTGGTAGGTCAGCAGTGAAGAGCTGGGCACTGCAGTGCTGGGGGCCCTGGCACAGAGGAGGCTTTGTACCTGAGATGCTCCTGGTGGAGCAAAGGCCGAGTGTAGTGCAGCCTGCTCAGCCAGCCCACGCTTCCACTGCTGTTTTTGCCCCAGCTACTCCAAATCTAACCTCTGAATGAATGTGTATTTTCTTCTGGTGTTTAAAAATAATAATAATAAAGGAGCAGAAGGCATATCTTTGTACTAAAAGCATTGCGAATACCCTGTGCCATGCCAGGGAGCAGCCAGGCCACTGACACTGCAGCAGCTGGCACTGAGGGATGTGTCCTTCCAACAGGTTGGCACCTGCTTTGCTGCAGGGACACTCGTGGTGATCCTGTGCTGCCAGGTGGTGGGAGATAGGTCCCCTTCTTCTCCTGCAGCTCTGTGCCACGTTGCTGCTGCCAAAAAGGTGAAGGGCTCCCGTGTGCGAAGGGGAGGAGAGGAAGAGGAGAGAAAAGAGATGTAAGTGTATGGGTGTGCTGGGGGGGATGGACATGCTGGGGAAGAACAGGACAGCTCTCAGGGGAGGATTAGCACCCTCTGCAGACTTTCGCTTGGTGTATGTGGTGTCCCACGATCTGAGCAGCAGCTCCTCTCATGCCGTTGTGCGCCCAACCCGCTTAAACCAGCGCTGTTGTTTTCGGCAGGGCCAGGCGAGCATTTGCTGAAGATGCTGCTCCCCCTGCTCGCCCTCCTGCTCTTTCTCTCTCCCTCCTTCCCCTGCTGCCGCGGTTCGGTTCCCCTCTCCCGCCCCGCTCTCCTCACACAGCGGGATTAATCCATCAGCCCGCGCCGCGGAGGAGGGGCGAGGAGCCCGCACTCCAGTGAGCACTGGAGAGGCCCCCATTCATGGGTCAACAAAACCGGGGAGGACTCTTGGACTTAATCAGCCAAGGAGCGCTCCAGCCCTGCAGACAATTAACATCAAAGCAGGGCAGGAGGGAGAGGAGACGGGGCAGAGGGGAAAGCCTGGAAACCCGTGTGTGAATCCCGATTGAAAGAGAGGGAGGAAGGGGTGAGAGGGAGGAGGCCCGGGCGGCATGCAGGAGGAGCCCACCTGCGGCTGGCTCCAGGATGGGGAAGCCGAGGTGTGAGGCCGTGGCCTTGCTGGGGATGGTGTCCCAGCCTCCCTGCTCCTGCCCAAATCCTCTCGCTGAGGCCCTGCCTCACTCAGAAGGCTATTTCCAACAGTCCTGTCACAGTTCATGTAAGCAGGGAAAAAATTGTTAATGCTTTCTGAATAGAGAGCAGCTCCTGCCTCTGGTTGTGTGAGCACGGCGAACCCAAGGGAGGGGGGTGACAGGCTTGCAAGGGGAAGGGGCTGGCGGAGGAGGCTGCGGGGCCGTTTTCTGGCACTCGTGCTGCACGCTTCCCCCTCGGCAGGCCTCACTCTGCAGAGACCTTTCCACACCTCAGGAGCACCACAAGGAAACGTGAGGCTGCTGGTGAGCCCTTTCAGTTGCGATTTACCATCTTCTGAGTTGCTACGTGGGTATTGAATGGAAAATCGTATCCGTGCCACAGCTTGACAGCATATTCCTTCTCCTCGGCCTCAAACTGTTCAGACTTCTCCTGCCCGGAGCTTTGTGACAGGTCTTGCTGCCACCAGCCTGCAGGTACAGCCGGTGCTGTGCTGAGATGCTGCAGCCCACGTAACAGCTTCACCCATGGCAAGGGTGGCGTTACCATTATGTTAGTGCTGCCAGAACACTGCTGCCAGCAGCTGGGTCTGTAGGACTTCCTCCTGCAGTGGCAGAGCACCGCTCCTTGCAGTTCAGAAGCTGGCACCACAGCCCTGCTTGTCTAAAAGCTTGTCTGAAATATACCTAGGGGTGTGCATGCATCGTGGGGGTTAGGATGAACTCCTCATTTGGGGGAGCAGGGAATTCAGGCTTATGCTTTTTGAGGAAATCACATAGAGACACAAGCCCGTTATAGACTGTGAAGAGAAATCAGGGAAGATGGAGTACAAAGACAAGGAAAAGGTGGCAAAAGCACTGCCAATGTGAATTACCTCTCCTAGTTGATAGGTGACTTTCATATAAAAAAGAAAATCTCTCTGAACTGCTAGCTAGCCCTATGAAACTCTGTTTCCATATCAGTATCCACCCCAGAGTGCATTGCCCAACTCAGAGTAACTTCTGGAGCATTTCTGGAGACGCTTCTGACAAGCTTTCTGAAGAGCTTTTATTATCTCTTTCATCATGAGAATGGTAGCTCCATCCCTCTGTACATCCCAAGAGCTGATCACTGCAAGCCTTGCTGCTCGGGGACAGGCAGCTGACAAGCTCTCCCTTCTCCATCAGTCCTGATGCTGGTCTCTGAGCTGTGAGTGGATAAGCAGGACGAGGACAGGGCTATGTACATCCCACAGAGAGCAGGACTCTAAGGATGGGCTCAGGCCAAGGCCTGCTGCTCCGGGTGGGTTTGCGGCACTGCACGGACAGGTTTGTGCCGGGGTGGTTATCTCAGTGTGCGTACCTCAGTGGCTGGCAGGCAGGCACAGGAGCAGCTCTCAAGGTATCCATTACATCTTAATTGTGGCTGTCTGGCCACAAGGAAGGACAGGAAGGGGAGTGCAGGGCCAGCCTTGGCTTTTGTTTCATGTGCTGAACTTTCAGGCGCCTCTTTGCTTTCTTCCACCCACCCGCTTCTGCTCGGGTAGAGCCGCTCACACCACGCGTACTCCCGTTTTGTCCCACCGTGGCTCTTCTCCAAGAGCTGTCCCTTGGAAAAGGGGAGGGGGAAGAAGGGGTTGCAATGAGGTAAAGCAGCATAATGCATTCCTGCACCTTCCTCCTCCTCTGCGCCGTCTCCTGAGCATCCCTCCCTCTTCCTCAGCAGGTACCTGTGAAAAGTGACCCTGTCAACAAAACCCCAGCAGGACCAGCCTTTGGTCTCGCTCAGGCAGCTGGTTCCCATTAAATGTTCTCAATCACGGAGAATTCTTTCTCTCATCTGAAATATTTCATTATTGCTTTTCCTTTCTTCCAGTTTCCTAAGGAGAAGGGAGGGAGTGTGAGTGCAGTGAACTAAAGAAAGGGAATTTAGAGCTTGATCTTATCACTCCCATGTGGAAGGCTTGTGAGCTAGCCAGCAGCTGGGACATTTATTCCCTCTCTTATGTGCACAATGTATTCCTCCTCATCTTTTCATCCCCCCTCAGGTAGAGTCAAAACAGAAAAGAAAGGCCTCTGTTACCCTGAGCACAAGTCTCTCCCTCTGCTTATGTGCAACTAAGTGAGCCCAGGAGTTAAAATGGGTTGGGTTACCCTTGGCAGGAGGCTGAGGGGAACAAATATGAGCATCCTGGTTTTGCCCAGGTGCCACTGCTGTTGGAGAAAGAGAGAAGTATTTGTCTGGACAGTTTGCTGGTACCCTCTCTCCTGGACCAACACCCTGTTTTTCTCCTTTTTGCTTCTCTACAGCAGATGAGGGTGAGGTGAAGGGTGTGGGAGCAGCTCAAGACAGGGAAGGAGAGCAGTAACAAGGAGGCACATGTTTTTTGGCTGGCTGGTAAAGAGGGTAGGAGTGCTTATCCTTGTGAAGAGAAGGAAATGTATGACTGCATAAAACCACCATTTTGCTGGGACTGACTCTGGTGTTTAACAGCTGAGGTGATCCTAGGGCTTGCTGCAACGCTGCCACGGCCCAGAATGACAGAAATGGGCATGTACATTTTCACAAGCCATTTTCCAACCTCTGTTGCTTTGGGAAGACAAAGAAGACATGAAGTCCCACGTTGTCCAATGAGCAAATGCCCGTGCTTGGTCTTCTCTGGAATTTCTGCCATTTGTCTCTGCTGTTCATTTCTATCCTGTGGCCTGGTGCGCTGCCTGCAATGTTTCTCTTGGGACCAGAGACACGTTTCTCCTCACAGTTCGTTACTAGGAACTGTCATATCATCTTCAGCCATCTGAGAAAGTATCCTCATCTCCTTGCTTGCAACTGGCTCGCAAACAGCTTCCCCATAGGGCTGAATGGCGAAGGATCCTGCATCTCTCCTGCCTTAGCATGGACGCATGAGAAAGAAATCAACCCTGAGTGCTTCACAGTAGGAATGTAGAGCTGGAAGGGATCCCCTGTTTTACCACGTCTTGTCCCTTGCTATTGTCAGCAATCACATAATGCAATCATTCTCACAAATGCGAAGCTCCAAACAATCCTAACAAGTTTTAAGATTCTCCCACTACCCCAATTAGTAGGCTATTCCAGAACTTGACAGCTCTGAGGCTTAAGCCATTCTTCTTATTTCCAGTCTCAATTTATTCCTGGCTGGAGCATGCCCACTTGTTCTCCTGCCAACATTGTTCCAAAGCTTAAATAGCTCTGCTCCCTCCCTGGTGCTCATCCCTCTGATGTGTTTACCAAGAACAATCATATCCATTCTCAGCCTGCGTTTTGCTGGGCTAAATAAATCAACGGGCTCCTATCCTGTGATAGGCACCCTCTTCCCCTGACTGTCCAGCTAGCCTTTGTCTGCATCTCCTCTGCTCTCAGCTCTCCTCTTTCCAGCACGGGTGGTGAGAACCACAGACCGTTCTCCACTATCTGTGCCTGGGGCAGGGACCTCAGTAGCTCTGGGATTTCTGATGGTGCCCCGGAGACAGAAGGTCCAAGCACGGGGCTTTTTATAGGCACAAACTGTTTTTCCCAGTGGATTTGGTTTTCAACCGCCTAGTGCTGGGGGATGCAACCCTATCTCAGGGTGGTTTTCTCGACACTGCTATGGAGTCAGCAGTCCCGCTTGGCTCTGAAGCTATTGTTGCTCAGCTTTCTATAAAGCATGCAATACTAGCTTGCAGAACCATAGGTATAAAGTTACTCTTGAGGTTTTGACTCATCTGGTGGCACTAGCTGTTAAAGCTGGGTCTCCGATTTCCCAGTGTAGTGAGGCACCTGAGTCGTATCACTGGATAGCTTTAGCAGAAGGTTTTGTTTATACTTTTTTTTTTACAGAGCAATAGGTCCACATACTTTTTTTTTTTTCCTGCGATGCTTTCCTGGACAGTCTGAATTCCTGTCAACAGGATATTGAGAGGCCCAGATAAAACTATATAAGTGTGTGTGTGCTTTTCACGTAATTTAGTATGTATCTGACCCTCTGCCTCTCCTAAAACACTTCATTTTTCTCTTATGAAAGGTGTGCAGAGTGGAGATGACAGATTTTAGGCTGGGATACTCTGCAGCAGAAAGAAACAAATAGATCTACTTTTCAGTTAAGCCAAACCTGGGCTTCAGGGGGAAGAAAAAAAAGCCAATTTCAGCTTCTCGAAGTGTAGGAATCTAGCCATGCTCCTCATTATTTTACTCTGTGGCTCATCCTTTACACACAGGGTACTCTCCTAGTACCATGCCCTTTAGATTTGAGGAAGGCAAGCAGTTGTGCAAGTGCATTGCAATATTATTTTAGGAACTGGAGTTAGAAGAAGTGACTAGCTGAAAGGGAGATGTGCACAGGCTACAGTCCTTGGGGTGCAAAGTCTGACTCTGGGTGCCTCTCACCAGATCTTAGTTGCATTTTCTTACATGCTGTTATAAGGGTGCCATAAAAAAAAAAAGTTTTTCCCTATATGTCTAATTTTTGGCCTGCAGTGGACTTTTCTGGATATGTCATCAGGACTGTGAATTTATGCAGATGTTTCACCGTGCCCCTGGAGGTTCAGAAATAACAGTGCCTGACACTGGAGAGAGGTGCTGAAAGGCACCCTTCGCTCTGCACCCTTGCTGCCACCTGAGAAGCTCTGGGTCAGAGAAGTCTGCCCTTACTGATAGCTGTCCATCACGTTCATTCACTTCTGTTTTGTATGTCTGTAACACCACTGCTTGTGTCTTGTCAGAATCCTATATTCTGGCTTTACTGGGACCCAAGATCTCGGCAAGCGCCATGCAATACAGAAGCAGTGCAGCACGGAGATCTGCCTCCTGACGGATTGGCTCCACGCTTGAGAAAATGGGCTCTGTAAGCAAGCACCCATGGGCTAAACTAATTTGGGTTCTCCCTGGTTACACAATTCCAGGTTTT